>NW_009926086.1:0-14213 GCF_000696875.1 Nestor notabilis | reverse complement strand
TTTGTGTGTGGCCATCCAGCCAGTTCTTTAAAAGGCATAAGTGCTAAGAGATTCTGCTCCTCTAGAAGTCCAGGTATATTGTCAAAGCACCATGGTACACTACTAAGCACTTAAAAATATCTATCTGCAAATGTTGAGATAGATAGTGATAAAGAGCAGTACTGCACCCACTTTAAGGAGAACAATATAGACAAAGGTATGTCAATATACCTAATATTGTCCCTACAATTTGGAGTAAAATACATATCTGATTTCCCACTTATAAGGGAATTAAAACATTTTAACATATTCTAAGGAACATGGCTTACAAAAATAAAAAAAAGAAAAAAGAAATAAAGAGATGCTAACTTAAGAAAAAAATAGTTCTGCTATGAGACCTTTGTGACTTACAACTCACTGTACACTTAAACTGCCAAGAGAAGTGAAATAAAGCTAGAAATGTGCCACAGTTACAAAAGTGAGTGCACTATGTCCATTGCCTGCTGCACAGCTGATGTCAAAGGACCATCTTGCTCTCTATTAGGTGTGCTTGTTCTTACAGGACCTGTATATTCTGTCCAAAGCTAAAAGATTTCTACAAATGTCCAGGAAAACTTTTAGAGTGACCGGTGACAATACACTGGAATAACAATACTCTAAACTCTTAAGAAGGACAGTGGGCAAAGAGGAGAAAGCAAACCTCTCAGAAATATCTTTCAAATTAATTTCAACACTGCACCCCACAAATGTAATCTAACTTCGAGCACCTTTTATTCTAGAAAGAATGAGATGGGGGAAGAAGGGGGAAGATAAAGGAGAAGGGGTTTTAAAAGCTGACAATTCAAATCAGAAATACATGTTATGGTTTTTGGACAAGGAAAAAAAGGCAGAATCTTCCTGCTGTTAAGAATCCCTGCAAACACAGAAAGAAAGTTTTGGGGCATGAGAATCATACAGCAGAGAAACACAAAGTTTCTAGACCATTGTTTGTACCCATAAAAGATGAAGAAGAGAACTGTTAAGTGAGCTGCCCACCAGACATGAAAGAGCAATTCAGACACAGCCTTGAATGGGAGAATCAGTATAACTGGGATGTCTCCTCCAGGCAAAAGGAACCAGACCATTATGAACTTCCACCTGGATGATCACCAGCAATAAAAAACAGAAAAAAAAAGCCCCTAATTTATCCCTTACCCCCAAGGCCAGTATATTTAACTGGATATCTGGTGTTACAGCAGCACAGCAGCACTGCTGGGCCAAATCCAAGTCACAGCTTTCTGGCTCAGGAGGGAAAAGTTGTTACCGAATGAAGCGTGCTGACAACATATGGAGGTCTGTGCTACTGGAGCAGTTTCATCCTCATCCAGAGAGAAAAAAACCTGTAGGATTATGCCAAACACATGATTCAGCTCAGGTCAGAACTCTGCTGCTCGAAGTACCCTGGTCACTGATACTGCTTGAAATCAACTGGCTTGTTTCAGTGCTGACTTTACATCTTTTCAAAGGTTTTTCACAGCAGAAAGGATAGTAGATTTTTTTTTATTTTTAACCTGAATTTACTAGGCATTAAGAAGCAGTTTACTACTAAACATTTATCCAGTCTGCATCACCTCTGTTTTTACTCATTCCCATCCCAAAGTAACTTCAAGCACATCGAAAGCCCTAAGGTTGTGAGGCCTGCAAGCTCCCTCTTTACAGCATGTAAGCACCAACCATTTCAACGGGCATAGAAAACACTGAAATCATCACCTAAGAAATGGCCATCCACTGACAGCTAAGCTCCTGCCTTTGGCCTGTTACCTAGACACCTATTACCATATGGCATAAAGCTGGCATGTGGTGCTTATGTCCAATCTGATCTCCACTGGTGTGAATGGAAAATATATTCCATGGAAGCACGGCGAGTTACAGGATTATAGAGACAACATAAAATCAGATTTAGAATTCTTGTTTCCACTTTCATGTTCCTGCCTCGACGTAGTGCATGTGAGACTTAGAAAAATAATACTAAATACACATGAAGATTTATTATTTTTTATAGCTAGCCAACCACTGGTTTAGAGAGAAAAACATCTGACTGTTTAACATGTCCTGCTGCAGCTCGGTCCCAGTGAAGACCATACTTCTTATATAAATGAAGTTATTCTGATTCCGTAAGCATTCTGTTCTTGAAAGGAATGGAAACAGTAAACTAAATGAGGATTAAGTATCAGATCTTGCCATCCTTAAATGCATTAAAAGACCAAAATAATCAAGATTTTCAAATGCTCTGTCAAACCGTGCAGAGCAGAAAAGCAAACTTCTTGCTTGTTTTGGCACCTCAAATTCTTTACAGCTTCTACTTGTAAGTCGGAAAATACAACATTGCACTTGCTAACCCAATAGATCATTTTCTTATCCAAAAAAGGATAGCTTCTTTTGTAAACTTACCAGCTAAGGACCATTTTGTGGGAAGTATTGCTTTATCTAACTTCTCATTGTACATAGTTATTTAACTTTTTTAAACTCTTTACAAAAGAATAATTTTGGTGCTGAGTAACTAAGCATGTGCTTTGTCAAAAGAATAACATTTAAAGTTTTCTGGTGATATGTAAAGGATTAAATACTTCAAGTAAAAAGGCTGATATCTGGACATCAACAATTGCATGATTTTAATAACAGAAGCAGTCCAAATAGTGCTTCCAGTATTAAACATTGTAGTAGACCCAACTTGGTGTGGGAGACTCCAGCTTAGAGGCTGGAGTGAATGATCCCTTTGGAAATGATTCAAGGCAATTGGGAAACACCAAGAGACAGCTCTAGCTTGTTCCTATCAGTTACTGCCTATTGCTGTGAAGAAGCATCTTGAAGGCACTGAGCCAAAGAGAAAGAACATTCAAAGTGGCTGGTGACTGTGGGTGGCTGAAACAATTCAGTTGAGTCAGTCAGTGCTTACTGAAGATCAAGAACAGCTAAGCCTTTTCTACTTGGGCATCTAAAGTCTGAGACACCCTAAAAAAAGTAGTCACTACTCATGATCCCAGGCACTGAGGAGCTAAATTTGCTTCCAGGCTTCAGCAGTTAGAAATGGTTTTGGGAATTAAATGAGAAATTCCATCTTGAACTGAAGAAAATAACTGTCTGAAAATTATTGCATAGGTAAGCAAACGCAGATACTAACATCATCAAGGCTTGATTCAATTATTGTTTCTCAAGCTGTTATTGCTTATGCGTTAGCAGGATTTAGCATGTGACACCTTCAGATAAGGGAAGAAAGAAAGAAAAGCCTATCTGTGAACAACACGACTGAAATGTTGGCTCTTTTGGTCTTTATGCTATTATAATTTTACCTCCTTGTAGACACAAGGGAGCTCAAAAGTAGTTCCAGACACTGTAAACACAAGTGTACTCCAGATCAGCACATCCAATGGACCCTGGTGGCTTTATGTTTTATGTTGGAATCCTGCAGTGTCCAGTAAAGTACCTACTGTAGATGAGACTGTTATCAAGGTATTCACAATGTCCCTCTGTCACTTGGACTTTCTGAGGAATGCACTAAGAGATACTACAAAGTCTCTTCCCTCTACCGAGGCACCTCCTTCATGAACTGCAGAAGCCTCTCCTCCTCTGTGAAATTCAGCTGAAAATGGGCAATGTTATAAAATGTTGGGATGAGGGGACAGTGACATAGAACAGTCTTATTTGTTTAGAAAACTAGGCTAAAAACTAAGTAACAAAGGCACTACCAGTCATACCTGATAATACCAAGAGGGTCTAAATCTTCTTCCTCCTCCTCCTCTTCTTTTTTCTCTCCTTTTTTGGCATATTCCACTGATGAAAGATGTGAGATTAAGTCAGGTGTCTTCTCCTCTTTGAAAAAATCCCATGCCTCATTTTCTTCATCTTCTTTATCCTTGTCATCAGGAATGTTTTTACTCTTGGAATCAATGGCACTACCAGATTTTGTTCCTGCGAAATACGATACGGGATGCAAAACTGAGTACGCAGGATAACAGCATGTTTTATTTAATACCTTGCACCTGTTTCTTATTCTGTTTGGGGAAATGGAGGACACAATCATCTTCTGTGACATACTTTTAACATTCCTGGCTGTCCCTTCTATCCACTATGTGTCTGATCTGTTTACTGATTTAAAGTGGTTAAGTAGAGAAAGATAGAGAAAATGAACTTTATCTGAGACATGGCAGTACATGTCTGATCTGCTTATTTATTTTCCCTCTGTAGTCAATAGAAACAGTAGAATTTCCACATGGTGATTCATCCCATCCAAATAAAGTTGTCTGAAAAGGAGTTTCTCTCTGAAGTGCCTATTTGTCTCCACTGGCTACAAAAAGGCCTCTGCTTTGATGTAGGTAGCTAACTCTCACATAGCTAGTTGAGATAAATTCCACTTTTTATTAGTAATTGAATCCATTTGGGCTAAAATTAGAGCATTGGACAGCACAGAAATGTTTCCACAGCAGCTCTTTAATTGACACTCAAAATTAAAGCCTGAAGTTCTAACTCCCTTCAGTATGAAAGATCCATCCACCTGAGCAAATTCAGCAAACTGAAACATGTGCTTCAACCAAGTCTCCTTACCATACTTATTCTCCAGGGCTTTGCATGTAACAAGAGACCTATTCCTTGCTGCAGAGTCTCTGGATATTCAGGAAAGCAACTTAAAATAATCTGACCAGCTAAAAACAGGCTAGTGAAAACTATTATGGATAAAATTCATAGTTTCATCCTTTAGACTGTTCAAGTGACATGCCATGAGAGACTCATCTCACCTAGCTTTTCATGTTTGCATCTGTCAAATCACCCAGGGCACACTTCATGAAGTAAATATGGGTATCTACACAAACCAAGTGCCCTTATGGGCAAGAGAGTGCTGATTGGGGTAGGCAGTGAACATTAGGATGCTGCTTGTCTTATCCCCACAGTCACATGTGTTTTACCATGTTGAGTCTCCCTAAACACCCCTGAATATATTTGACTTTGTCTCCAGCATCTATAAGGAAAGTGTACACAACTAACTTGAGGGTTCTGCAGTGTATGTATTGAATTCCACCTCATTTGGTATGGTGACACTTGTATTATTCTATGACAGATTTCAATAAGCAGGTCACATTACTTGCACCCAATCTGACGACAGTTCAGACTAATTCAGCTGTGGACATGTGCACTGTGATTAGGTTAATCAGCACACTTTCAATAAGGCACTGCCAGGGAAAAAAAAAAGAAAAAAGTTTGAATACTCCAAAACCCTATCAGCAAAATGATATTGCCAAATATTATGCGGTTTTACCCCCCTGACTTTAGGAAGCTGCCAGTCTCACAGAACTCCTAATCTGGTCAAACTTGACACTTGTGCAAAATCAGCTGTTCACACATGGTGACTTGCTAGCACCTTGCAACTTCACTTCCTTAAAACTAATGCTACACTGAGAATCCTGCACAGCACCAGGCTGGAGTATTCCCTGCTCAGCATCTCTCCACTGAATTAAAAGCAGATAGCCCATCTGTTCCATTCATTCAGTGACTTCCTGCCGGGCCCAAGGAACATAAAAAAGGAACTATAGGAATCACTGGAAGAGACAACAGGAGCTGGACTTAAGGCCAGAGAATGGGTTTAACTAATAAATAATCTGTCTTTTATTCGAATCTTTCTCAGGATCAATAATTTGCTTTAGGAACCTCTTAAGCAAGGCCTAACAATCTTATTAAGAATGAAAACCAGGCAAACCATGGAATACTTGATCACTAAGGGAGACCCTGCACTGTCCCTTTAGGCTCCATCTCTCCACTGACAATGTACAGTTACTCAGCCTCCTAAACTTACATGTTCTGTATCACAGCTTAGGTATATACCTAAGGGAAATCAGAGATAGTGGGATAGATAGCTATAAGGCAAGCCCTGTGGTATCAACACTTCTGAATGAGGCACGTGTCCACTGAGAGGAGGGGAAGATACTAGCAAACATGACTACACAGCACTGTAGATGCACAAGTGACAGCCTTTATTCTGGTATTCTCCATTTCTTGACTACCTGTGTCAAGAACTTAAGGCTTTTGTCAAGCACATTCATGGAAGAGAGGACACTCACATCTTTTAGTTACCTAAAAATTCCAGTAATTCAGGACTCGTTGCTAGATCCTCATCTTTTGAGATGAATTTCATGATATCGTTGAACATCGCTCTTCGTTCACAGATGTCAGATTCCCCCACAAAGAGGACTTTTCTAGGCAAGAGTGGAAGAGAAGCCTGTGGGTATCGTGCCGCCAGTCTCTGGTAGAGCTCCTCTATCTCACTGTACTTCTTGGAAACCTGCAATGAAACATGCTGCCTGGGTAAGTTTCTTTACAGGGGAGACATGAGAAGCAAAGCAGCAGTTTAAGCACTGTGAAACATTTACACTGGAAACTGAAGTAGAAAAACATGTATTACCAAGGAGCTTTATATATAGTCTAGTAAAAGCCTGTTATCTGCACAGTGAATCCCCGAACACTGCTGCTGGTCTTCTACACCTATTATTAAAATCCACTCCCTAATGAAATTGAAGTTCATTGCCAGATACCCAGTGTCCATTTGTCTGACTCATCAACTAATAAAATACTGGGAAGGTCACTGCTCCAGATACTTTTCTCTGACAGCAAAACTCCTTGTCCATTAAAAATCAGGTATACAATGCCTAGCCCTGAAAGACAGAGGGAAGAGAAGCCCAGCCAGATAGGTATGTGATGGAGAAAGCAGCCTGCACGTTTTGACCACTGAGCCAGAAGCCCTGGTAGGCTTCAGTGGCCTTCTGGCTGCTAAGGCCTAAAAACCCTGGCATGTTTGCTGCCCTGCCAGAGCACCTAAAACAGAAACCAAGGGGCAAAGACCTCAGCTGACCCCTGACTATTCAGTTTATCTATGAGAAAATAAAACCCAACAACTTGGCCATGGCCTACAGGTTCTCATACAGGGAGAAGAAGCCAACAGTAAATTGAGTTAATTCCTTTTGTAGACAAAGACAGGAAGCCTGAGGAGAAATAAGGCACAAGATATTACAAAGAAAGCAATAACAATGGGAATGGTGGTTAGAAATGGTGTGGCTTCTATGCCAAATTAGATTTTTAATTTGGTACCTTAAAAAATCAACACACAAAAAGCACACATAAACAAAACACTATCTCTAAGTGATGTTACAGGTGAAATGGAAGGTGACAGTCATGCTCTATGACTGTGGTACTATACAGATATTATATTCATCACAGCCCTCCGTGGCCCCATAATCTATGAATACGTTTCAATGAATACAGAGTTAGATTAAAAAAACACCTTCATGGAATCACAGAATCACAGAATGGTTTGGGTTGGAAGGGAACCTTAAAGATCATCTAGTTTCAATCCACAATCCAAAAAACTAGCGCTAGTGGAGTGCATCTGGCACAGATCCTCTACTAGGGTCCAGCTCTTATCCTCCCCTGTAACACATGTTGGTAAACTCTAATGGAGTGAATCCTAATTAATACTGCAACATAAAAGACAGATTCAAGCACTACATCTTGTAAGAAGGCAAAGTTCTTTCACCAACACAGTGATAAAAGAAAGGCAACCCAACAAAAAGCACAGAAGGAGAAGGGAAACCAGTTACAGATTAACCCAGAATCCATAAACTACACCTGTACTAGCAAACTAAATAGTATCAGGCATATTCCTAGGCACTAGAACCTGAGAGTGTCTATTAGGAGCCCTATAGTGTCCTGGAACCTGACAATGTCCAGCACAGCTGTGACTCTGGGCAGCTAGGACTCCGACAGAGATTTTTCAGCCCAAGGTTTAGCAAGGTGCAGAGACCATGCAGCAGCCAGTTTGGGTACCAATGCCCATTGCAGACTGTTAAGAAAGTTTCCTATTATGGATGCAGCCAGACTGTGCTGGCTGCCCTCCAGACCAGAGAACAGGTCCTGACATTAATAGACACACCTAATTTACTAAATTAGACATAGGCATAAAGGGCAATAACCCCCTTAACTTTCATGTTTCCCTGCCTTGTGCAGTAATTATCAGCCAAGCTGGCTCATTTGAAAACTGTTCACATTTCAGCTGTACAATGTTTGCTATGGGTTCAGTGCCCAGCCACAAGAGGCAAGCAGCTATATAAGAAAGACCTGAAGCACAAAACCAAACCGGAGCTGGCAGAAGAGTGAAAATCAAGAATTTTAGACTTGTGTCCTGAAAGTAACACAGGTAAATGTGAGCTACGCTGTGCTCTGCAGGCAGGATCTGACATGCAATGCAACAGCTGAGCACTAAAGTGATGGCAATAAAGAGATGTTCCCAGAGTAAAACAATCCTCCCTTTGAAAGATACCCCCAAAACAGAGAAGAAAGCAATTCTGGAATTTCTGAATCACTGTACATTTCTACTTTGCTAGGTCCCAGTACCACTCTGAACAAGGTATAACACCAGCACCCCTCCCAAAATACCGTGTAAGCACAAATATAAAGGCAGTGGGGAATTCACTGGTACTTCCTTCCTGCCCCTAAGAATAAACAACATTACCCTCCACCCAGAAAAAAAAAAATCAAGTCTGATTTGTGAAAAATGTTAACATTAATTAATTTTAATAAGTAACATATTAATGTCTGAAAGCAGCCAATCAACAAGACTATGCCAAAACAGCTTTAAAATACTCAAAAAGTAACACTGTACTGAAACATACAAACTTATTTCCTTCCACTTAATTTTCATTCCTCCCCTATCAAACTCTGTAAATTATTCATAAATCCCAATTTATGTCTAATTACACCACTGAAGCTAAAGTAAATGCACACCCTCGCATCCTATCGCTAATTGAGCCTTTGTGAATCTGCGTGGCTTTGAATAACATGCGACGCAGCATACAAAGTGTGCCAGCAGTATATCCAAAGCATACTAATCTGCTACCCAAACGCCTGCACCACACCATGCAAGCTCATATCCAGCAGTGCGGGGATGCCCTCTGCTGGGATAACCTACTACACTGGCAAGGTGTTAAACCTCCAGCCTAAACCATTCCCCACCAAGCCCGATGCTGGCCCCTGCAAGCCCCTGCCGCCTGAGACTGTCCAACGGCTATCCATCTGGTGCTAACATCTTCACTCCACATTACTGCCAGCTTTACCTTGGTGTCGGTGCTGGGAATGCAGCAGTAAGCCTGGCTGAATCCAACAACCTCAGACTTATGCATTTAGAATCACAGAATGGTTTGGGTTGGAAGGGACTTTTAAAAATCCAGCCCCACTTCCAGGTTGCTCCAAGCCCCATCCAACCTGGCCTTGAACACTGCCAGGGATGGGGCAGCCACAGCTTCTCTGGGCAACCTGTGCCAGCGCCTCACCATGAGAAATTTCTTCCTTATGTCTAATGTACATTAACCTTCTTTCAAACTGTTGCCCTGTCACTACTGGCCCCAGTAAAAACTCTCCATCTTTCTTATAAGCCCGTTTTATGTATTGAAAGGCTACAATAAGGTTTCCCCAGAACCTTCTCTTCTCCAGGCTGAACAAACCCAGCTTTCTCAGCCTGTATTCACAGAAGAGGTGCTCCAGCCCTTATGACCATTTTTGTGCTCCTTCTCTGGGCCCACTGCAACAGGTCCATGTCTTTCTTGTACTGGGGACCCCGAGAGCCAGATGTAGCAACAGAGGCAACACAGGGGCCTTACGAAGTGCTGACCAGGTCTCACAGAATGTATTTTCTCAGGTCAAGTCCCATGCATCACAGAGCATTCTCACACCCTTCCAGTCAGAAAGCAGTGCTCTGCTATGACAATTGTGGACCCTTTCCATTTGATGTCCTCTGACAATTTCCCAGGAGAAAGGCATGTAATAGAATTAAATCCTGCTTTCCTAGTTACCACTCACAACTCTTTCAAAATAGTTGATGGATCCTATGGCCCAAAATGTCAGGATAAAAAATAAATGCTGCTCTAAACCTCATTTTATCAATCCTACAAGCTACCATTTGATTAATACTCAGATATTTTTCTTCTGCTGTCTGTAATTCCTCTAGGTCTTGACCCTGTAATCATATTCTCCCCCTCCATGCCTCTAACCAAACTGTGGACCTAAACCCCCACCACCTGTAAGTCAGCTTGAGTGCATGCGCTTCAAGTTCTGTCAAGTCACAATATCAAAGGTTCAACCTACTTCACTTCAAAAGAGTTAATCATGCAAATACAGCAAAGCATGTGCATATTTGCCAGGTGAAGATGCTATTTGCCTGTAAGAATTAACATCCAACATACAACTTAAAGAGAGACAGGGATTGGTTGAGTGTTTTTTGCATCAGGAACAAATAAGTAAGTTGGATACGATCAAATATAGCTAGAAGGTTAAGAAAACCACCATGAAGTTCAAAGTGAAAGCCTGAAGTTTGCTGCTAATCCCTCAAATCTCATGCATGTGCTTTGCCCCCTTCTTCACAAGAACCTCACGCATTAAAGTACACACACTAGAATGCCTGCAGGATACGAGCTGGGACTCTCAGCTGTGCATAGGAGAATTTGATCCCACTCAATACTAATGGGATTTAATGCCTTCTTTCCCTTTAATGCTCATTTTAATGCCCCATTTCTAACCTCCAACTTGTCTTGATATGCTTTATATCTACTGCAAGGATTTCAGTGAGGTGGAGATCTCAGAGGTAACTCAAGCCCATTCACCACCCAGTGCATGCTAGTGAAGAGCAGTCTTGGTTGTATAGTATCTCATGTTAAACTACTGTGACTTTCTTTTTACAAATCCCATTTCTTCACATTGTCGGAAAATGGAGATTACAGCAGCACTGTCCTTCAACCACTAGCTTTGGATACAGGAACCAAAAGCATCCCTTCTCACAGACAGCACAAATGAAGCTTTCACTTGGACACTCCCAATTCAAGCCATATTATAATTAATGTTGCTTGGTGACCTCATGGGTATGCATTATGATAGATTTTACTTACATGGCCACATGCTGTTCTCTCCATCTGTTTTGCCCAGCAGAAGAGCAAGCACTCTAATATTTCTTTTTAATCAACATGAATTCTTAACAGCTCCTGAATGTATTGCTACATTGAGCAGGGATTTTTCTCCCCCCTCTCCCATCACAGAGGTTATAATGTGAAGGAATTTATCTTCCCAACACACCTGTATGATCAGGAAATAACAATTCCAACACACAGATTCTGAGGCCCACAGAAAGAAAGCCAACATATGCAAACACGCAATCATAGATGAATACACACCCACATATTTACACTCCCTCATTTTATGAGAGGAAGACAGTTCTATAGTAAATTCCTCCCGAAAATGTGCTGTGCCTGTCAAGCACCAGTAATTATTTGTTCGGCTTCAAAAAAAAAGGAAGAACTCAACTAACAAATATAACTTGTAAAAAAAGAAGCAATTAAACTGGGAGCAGATAGAAAGAGATTGCACTATAGGCTGGGTGGATTTTTAATAAGGCCCGGAATAGAGAAGTTAAATGCTAAGAAAGGTAAGCTGTGGCTTGAAGAAATGCATTCAAGAAAAACAAAACCCTTTCTTCTTCTCCCAGAAAATGGCAAATCTACAGGCAGTAATTAACGACCACCTTTGCAGCAGTACTTCTGATGCACTACTGAGGATAAAATCAGTTTCACTCTTTTAACAGGACAAGAGTATTCTGACATTTGAAAGAAATGCAGCTGACGTTTTCTTCAATTACCAAGTAGAATCTCCAGGTTAAGCAGTTGCACATTTGCCTTGTTCTACAAATGGCTAATTTTTTATTTTTAATTAAAAAAAAATCCCTCCAGTTTCTAAGAATCTAGATCTGAAAATCATTACAGAAGTGAATTTCTTCTTCTGTTACTGCTTCACAAACATTTCCATTAGAAACGCTATGATACTGAGTTTGCATAGCCCCATTAAGGCTGGGGAACAGGGAACTCTGGATTGTTTAGACCCACAGTAAAGGACAGTAACTCCACAGGTTAGATCTGAAATCTCTTTTTGATGTTCATCTGGTTTTGGTCATAGGCCCTTAACAGATCTCGATCCAGATGATCTAAATCACAGCCCAGAGATCACAGCTAGCTTAGAGGACGTGTCTGTCTTGCTCACCGTCTTTTCCCGGGGAATACAGAGAAGCTATTTGAGCAATAAATGCTGCTCAATCCCATTGCTCACAGCCTAATGCACAGAAAGTCAGGTTCGTTGCTGCCACCTAGGGCATGACAATATGGAAGGCAGCCACTCAATTTGAAAGAGGTGAAAGAACAGCTAGACCATTTAGATTGTGTTTCAGGGAGAAAAAGAGGGAAAGGAGAAGGAAGAAAAAGAAAGACAAAAGGTCACAAAACACAGACCTGGCTCCTGATGTAGCCAAAATCGGATTAATGTCTCCAGAGACAATGAGAATCCCACCATTCCTATCCATCTTCTCTAACCTACCTGTCATCTGTGACATTGGCTCCTTCCAACCTCTCAAATTTGATAATTTCAAACACAGAAAAACAGAGGGGGGAGGGAAAAAAGAAAAAAAGCTCCCTCTCCAATCCCACTCCTGTACTTGGGAAGGCAGAAGCAAACAGTTGTTTCTGTTTCCTCTTTCAGATGTCTCATCTCACTCTGCCTTGCGATACAGATTTGATGTGTTTGATTTGCTACCCAATATAACCTCATTCTTCTTGCTATTCCCCAGCCATCTGGTTCTCTTACAAGTCACCTCCAAACTCCCCGGGGAAGGGCCGTGGTTCCTGTTTGTGCTGGTACAACATCCACCAGAACAGAGCACTACACAGACACTACAGGTGCAACTCACCTCACCTGGCAGCCACAGGGCTGGGACTTGCCTGCAAGTTAAGACAACTGCCTACATGCAGGAGGTGTCTCAACTCTCATGACAGTCAGATATAGTCACTACATTTTGCCAAGATGTGACTGGAAGTCAGCATAGGAAGCTAGTGGTACCTTGGATGGTGTACTTACCTCACCTCACTCTGCTCCAGGGCAGTGCAAATACCTTTATGTCCTCTGTCTCATCTGCCAGCCCTTTGCAGACACCTAGGGTAATTCAGGGTTTCACAGATGGTAACAGCTGTGTATGTTATGCAAAGTGGATTCCCCCACACTGTAGATGCTCAGCTACATTCTTCTCAATAATACTGCACTGACTGGGACAGGAGCGTAGAAATCCACAGCAAACGCAGACATCTAATCATAGAGAACAGATTGTTCTGCCTAAAGTCAGGCATCTCATGCCATCTGAGATACTTTGAAGTATCCAAGGGGCTTGTGTGGGCAGGCAAATAAGACACAGGACCTATGGCAGACCCACAACCTTCTGAAGGCTAGGCGGAAAAACCCATGGCACCTCTGGTGATATAAACAGTGACTTGTGTGCAACTCAACTGAGCCT
Organism: Nestor notabilis; assembly: GCF_000696875.1. Lineage (NCBI taxonomy): Eukaryota > Metazoa > Chordata > Aves > Psittaciformes > Psittacidae > Nestor > Nestor notabilis. Next base: position 838 of record NW_009926086.1, on the reverse strand, counting down.
TAAGCATTTTAGCCTGGAGTTGAAGCCCCCAGACCCATCTGTCTACAGTGTAGAATGCTTTCCCGCTACAGCCAGAGAGGCATTTCCAGAGGATAGTCACCTCATTTCCTATCTCTCCACTGACCATAAAGCAGTGACAGACCCAGATTAAAATATCCAATTTACAGAGATCCGTCAGGACAGGTTAATCCCTCTGTTCCTCCCAGCAACACATAGAGAAAAGATTCATTGGAATGAATCGATGCAAAGCATCCATCCCCCCACCTCCCAGCTCATGGTCTTAAAGTACTCTCATGAACCAAACTATACAATATACCAAACTTAGTCAGCTGAAAAAAAAATAAATGTATCTGATGAGTTGCTATGCCTGTCAAATTACACTAGTTTTCTTCTTCATGAAGAATAAAATATCAGGAGGTCTGACCAGAGAAGAAATCAGAAAGGTTCACTGCACTTGAGCAACTAAGTGCTGAAAATCCTCCTAGGGAGAGCAGACCTGGGAACGAACAATCGCAGCAAGATGGGGGGCCACAGCAGGAAATCTGTTTCTCCTTTTTATAAACAAACTGGTTTAATCTACTTTTTCTTAACTGAAGTAAAGCAAAATGTTAGATGACAACAGCCCAGTTTAACACCTCAGGTTTAGTCAGGTTCTTTCTTGCACTGAGCTGCATGAAAATACTGCATAATATAAGCAGGTATTGCTGCAGAAAACAAGTGATTCCAAATCCCCTTCTCTTACCTGCCCATGTCTGGCCCTTCCCCTGTGCTAAAAAACAAACTTCAGAGGGGCTCTGCAACTCACATGCTTGAGAAACCAGTGTAAGTTAGTAGCAAA
>NW_009926085.1:75297-87791 GCF_000696875.1 Nestor notabilis | reverse complement strand
CGGGAACGCGGAGCGTCTCACGCCTCGTCTCGTCCCATTCCACCCCATCCCCATCCAGCTGAGAGCCGAGCAGGCCAAGGGTGGGCAACCGCACGCAAGACTGCCCCGGTGCGGCGTCTCCCGTGCAAACACGGCCCAGCCTGCGCTAGCCTGGCGCATTGTTAACTCTGAAACCTAATGGAGGCGATGGAAATAAGCGGCATTGTGCAGTTTCCCAACTGGGAGCTGATGGGTACGGGCGGAGCTGGGAAGGACTCAGGTCCACCACTGCTTTAGGCAGAGTTTTGCTTATCTCTAGCCCCTTTGGGGTGGTACCACCAACAAAGGAATTCCTCTATATGGGTTTTCGAGCCAACCTCCTTAGCTGTGATTCAGGAAGAATAATTGTTCCAGTTGCACGTTAAGCCTCCACCAATCTGACAGATGGGAGAGGTTGATTACTGCAGTGGTGCTGGCATTTAGAACTTGAGTGCAAGCATTGCTGCTGGTTTGGTAAATGAACACGGCTCATCAGTGAGCAGAAGAGCAGCAAGCCACGGAACAAAGCGGCTGCTGAAGCTGGGACTCAGGCACAGCAGGGGAGCATGGAGTAGTTAGCAAGTGTGGCTGAAGTGGGTTACTAAGTGCTGGCCCTATGAGACATGGCCACAAATGACCTCCATCACAAGGCACACTCTTGCCTCTGCAATCCCCTTTCTTGGCTTCCTCCTTTTTCATGCATTCACTTGTCATTTCACAGGTTATTTCCTTCCAGGGTACCTGCATCTGGACTGTTAATCTCATCTCTATCAGAGAGCAGCAACTTCTACCACATGGTTACACATCTCCTGGCAGTGAAGTAAGTTACACCAAGAGCTCCTTCACCCCCAGGTGTGAGGGATTTCCAGAGGGCTGTGACACACTGCTGGGTCCTCTTCCTCCCTCTACACCCAGCTTCTCCAGTCACAAAAGTATCTCTAGCTTGTTCCCTACCAAGTATATTAGGATAGACAATGCAGCAAAGCAGTGGTCAGGCTGCCATTTTGCTTTCATATAAGGTAATCTGCGAACAGAAAAATGGGCTCGTGTCTCTGTGCTTTCTGGGGAAGTGGAAAATAACTTGAGGCTTTTGCTGCTTTGTTAGTTCAGATTTAAGGTTGGCTTGTCTACAGTTTCCCAAAATCACTGCGATTGTAGCCATGACGTGTTGTATGTGTCTGCTTGGTCATCCCACCACATCCCCCCAGTTTGAATGTGATGCCCAATTCTGGCTCAGGCTGAGGAGGAGGTCTCAAGAAGACCAGCCTTTGGGGTGGGAATAACCCCACAAGGGCAGCTTGCAGTAGCCAGGTATGTGGAGGTGCAAGGTGCAGTTTGGCAGTCCCTGTGAGTTACTGAGCCCCACTGAGCTCACCCAAGACAGCTCAGCTCCAGCCTTCCCATGGCTCTGCTCCTGCAGGGACTGTTCCTTTACAAGGCACACCCAAAAAAGCCCCAGCTAGCTCTCCTGCTGCACAGCTAGAAGACGTGTTCACCACAAACGTTGCACAAACCCCTTGAATTAGTGCTGCAGCCCTACTTGCCTGGTCAGAATGCAGCTACTGCAGAAGTCAGCGTCTTACGGCTTTCGACCAGAGTTTGGGTTAGAAATGCTTATGTAAACCTAACACCAGCCAACATCCCTTCCCACAGAGGTTAGCATTTGGGGTTTCTTGCCCAACTTAACCTGTGTGGTCTTCCCATCTTAAGAGAGAGTCATAAAGAGCCTCTGTAAACTGGTGACCTTGGGTTTGCTCCTGAGCTCCCAGGTCTGCATGCATACCACAGCAGCTGCACCCTGACCCCACATTACAGTGAGACCTGGGTGGAAACCAGCTTTTTCTCTGCCTTTACACCTTAGTTTCTTTGAGGAAAATGTCATGGCCTGCCTACAGCTCAGGAGGGAGAACTGGTCACAAGTCACAAGCAGGATCCTCAGGTGCAGGACATGCAAGAAGCTCATAGCAGACACCTGCTGTGTATATGGACACAGACAAAGATAGCCACAGAAGGGCACTCATACAGAAAGTGCACTGCTATAGGAACAGTGGGAATAGACTTTTATTTAATAATTTGTACAAGGAACACAATAGTAATTCAATAATTCCATTTATTAATTGTCAAATAGTAATCCACTGCAATAAGAAACAAAAAATCAACACAAAAATAAGTTGCAGTTTGTACGCCTGTGTGTGTATGTGTGTGTAACTTAAAATGGCAAGAGCAAGAACAAAAAATAAACCTTTAAATGAGTATGTTATATACAGTCAGTATTATCATGTTACTTTGCTGGATAGATTAATTTGGTGTTATTCAATCTTAGCAACAGACTTAAATATTGCTGCAAATAACTGGAGGGCAAACCTAAAGCAGAAAAACAAACCCATAAATAAGATGCAGGATTAAAGACATCTCCTGCAGAAAAGAAACAGTGGTGCTTTGTGTCATATCTGAAAACCTTTCATAATGGATATTTTGTGCTAAAACTCTCTATGTGAACACACATGGAATTCCATCATTTAAATAAAAGTGGAAAAAAAATCCCAACCTTTCACAACTGCCTTTTTTTCCCCCTCCCTTCTCTCAATGTGTTTAAATTATTTTTTCTATACAAGGTAAGTACATTGTCTGTACAAAGTTAAATATACATATTTACAGTCAAACTTCTGAGACAATGAGTCTTCTCTTCCGCTGAGCTAGGCGGAAGACAAGCCTTCTTGATTTCAAACCCAGGAGCATGGCTAGCTTATCAAAACATTGCAAGTCGTGCTAACAGTTAGTTGTAGTTACTCTTAATAAATCTGTATAAAAGCATCGGCATAAAAATAGGCATTTTATATTATTAAATACGGCTTATGACAAAATAGCAATTTAACCCTTTGCTATTTGTATGGTAACTGTAGGAAGCAGCGTCTGATAGAACCGGCTTTGTTTATGCTGCTTCTTAATAATAAAATGTCTATCAAAAGAGTGGATTTACAGGCAAGCATACAGCCAAGCCATGGGGGTTTTTTCCCCCTCAAGGAAATATGCATCTATGTAACTGGTAATAACTGCTGGGAACAGCTTTCCAAATCGATTAGAATTTTGTATGACAAAATGCAGCCAAAATGCATGCATTTGTTTGAAACCTATCATTGACACTGTAACCAAAAAAGAAAAAAAAAAAAGGCACCCTCGGGTAATATGTTGCTCAGTTATATTAGAGCCTCTAAGATTCAATGCTGGGAAAGAAGCAAAGTCTTCGTCCTGAAGAACATGCTTCAACAAGTGTGTGATCCTTTAGGACCAACAACAGGGCAGGAAGAACAGAGCAAGTGAATGGCCGTAGAACTCAAACAGGATTTGCTCCCATGGATGTTCTGTTTATTGGTTCTATTCTTTGTGCAGATAGACGTCAAAGCCAGGCCGATTTCTCTTTAAAAACCAGGACTCAGTTCGATTTGATGCACACAATACACTCACACACACACATCCTGCACAAAAGAAAAAAACCCTGCAGAGATAAGGTCGTACATTACCAAAGAGTTCGGGATTTTCACATTTGCATTATGGTTTGGCTGCACAGATTAAACCACAAGTCCCAAACTCCTTTTCCACACAGAGCTCTGCAGTTTAACCATATCAGTTGTCCTCTGCCTCTGCTGGGTCTTAAGATGCATGTCATGAAGGAAGGGTTTTCTATGGAAGTGGAAGGCAGAGCAAAGTGAGTCTTCAGTGAGGCAGAAACTGGGCAGAAAGCCTGGCCTCCCTGAACCTTGCCAGTGAAAGGGAGCAGCTGCAAGGGTGCGTACTGCCCCAAAGCATTATCCTTATCTCAACACAGAAACAAAACCTATACCATGTGCTTCCCTGAAGCCTTCTCAGAGGTAATTACTCCATACAAATTAAGATTATAATCAGAACTCTTGTTGGGGAGGGAAGAGGAATACACAAAGGCAGCACTGTAAACTAGAAACTGTCTCTTCTTCAGCAAACAAATCACACCCTGAATCCACTGAAGCAGGGTTACACATTCAACTCATTACTGTACCACATAACCACATCCTCCTAACACATCTTGTCTCTTCTCTATTACATTCATAAATTGTCTGTTTCTTCACTGTTTAAAAATGCCATCTGGAAAACAACCCCATCATTGTCATGGTGGGATCACTGTTATTTTACAGGTACAGAAGCTTCACATAGTTGCCTGGGAAGGTGCCAAATTGCCTTGTTCTTCTGGATGTACCTGTCACAAAATAAAACACAAGGAAGCCAGAGTAAGATGGAGCCATGCAAGGGAGGCTTAGAGGTAAGGTAGAGGTGGCAGCCTCTCCTGCCTGCAGGCAATTTCTAAAATTAAATAGCAATCCTGGTCAAAGAGCCTTTCAGTAAAGACAAGCTCACAACTAGTTCTGCTACTAATCATCTTTGTCTTCCCTTGTAACACTTAGTAAGGTGCTGGTGAAAGCTCCTGGGCCCATAGGACAGGAGCCAAACTCCTACAAGTGTAAACGAGCTGATCTCCCTTAAGAAGAGATAACAAGCCTGGATTTGCAGTGTTGAGATGAAGAACATTGTCCAGACTTGTATTCTTTGCAGGTAAAGGGCTAGATTTTGCTAAACATACAGCTACAGTTGAGGCTGGATTTTCAGGAACAACTCCTCCCATCCATGTATTTCCTTTGTCCCCTACTTGCCACTTTTTGTAACTTGCCACAGCTACCTCAGAAAAGGTACAGAAATCCAGTTTTCCTTGGTTCCCTCTGTTGCTCTGCCATCTGTCTGATCAAGAAGGATCAGGAGGAAATGTGGAATGGGGAAATTAAGAAGAGGTAAAAGACAAAACTGGAGACCTAGCAAGAAAAACAAACCTCCATCTCCCTGCAGCCTAATTTTAACGGTTTTGGTGGGAAAATATGAGAAATTGTGAAAAAAGTGAAGTTGACTTTTTTCACTGTTTTGACCTCACAAATGAAAGCAACTTCCAGACGCTCTGCAAAACTGGCCATTTGCATCTCAAAAAGCTCTGCTGACAGCAGGTGTCACACTCACCCACAAACCAGCCGTCATCACATTTCTCCATGACATCAACAATGTCACCATCCCTCAGTTCCAGCTCATCATCGTTCTGAGGAGTGTAGCTGTAGAGGGCTTGGTAGCTAACTCTAAATCCAGAAAGATACTGCATGTTAGCCATTGGATTTCCCTCACATCCCTTCAGAAGGAGACATCTTCTTTCCCCTTTCTAATTCCTATTATGTTTTGTCCAATGCAGTCTAGACCTGTTTTTTCCATTTGAGAAAAAGGGAAAGCACAGGAAGCCAACTGCATTAAATTGGCTTTTGTCACAAAGCCATGGCAGAAAAAAGTGTCAGGCCTCCATTGTGTGGGATATGCAGCGAGCTTCTGTTTCCTTTTTGCCACGTAGTTGTCTCCATAGACTGTAATAACTGGAGTTTTCCTAACATGCAGCACCTAGAGAGTGTATGAGTGCAGATACCCTACTGAATACAAGCCAAAACCTGGATACACTCATTTCTGGGCTAAAGGAGACATCTGTTCCCTTGCCCAGGCACATAGGTAGGGCCATGAATGACCAAATAGCAGAGTGACTGACTTCAGAAAAGGATACTGCTTACTCTACTGTGCTAAAGTTGCTAGATAAATCATGGCCGAGGAGGTACAGTGCATACAAAATCCAAGGTTGAATCCTGCCCTGAGATGCCACTTGCACCAGAGGCACTCTTTATTTATTAGAAAAGAACTTTACGGAGTGGAAACAATCTTTGTGCAAATCTGGGGAGGCTTGGATTCCCTGTCTGTGAGGAGTGAAAATAGCTGATGTGAGACTTTCCAGTCTGCATAAAGGAGCAGGGGAAAGCAAAGCATAGGGCACAGGAACTTCAGTCCCCAGCACACAATGCAGGCTACTATTCTCAAAACCATCAGCAAATATCTGCATTAGCTTAATGGCAGCTCCAGGTTTAAACCCACCAGACAGCTTTGAAAATCTCAAGGCTTGGTCTTTCAAATCATCTATCACCAATTTATTTGTAGAACTGGCCAGCAAAACACTAAGTGGCATCAGTGTTGGGACTGCTCACTGTACTGGGAAAAGCTAAGGACAGAGGTGAACACACTGACCCACACTATACAAGCATGATGTCGCCAGTGGATATTAATTTGTCTCCAGCTTCACAATACAAAAGACATTGCGATAGTCTCCATGACCAGCATGAGTCAGGTGCCCAAAAGGAGACCCGCTCCTGGATCATGAGGTCACCATTTCAGGTGCTATACAGACACAAGGTCCCACATTCAAACTACTCATTATGATGATACATGGGTATTTTTGTCTATAAAGAAAAGCTGACACTTTCCCAGAATTCCAGTATAACTCCTGAAATGCTGAAGCTTTCACACCTCCCCATCTTCACCACAAGTCAGAGATAAGGCCCTTGGAAGAGATAGGAGCCAAAAGGACTTACATGTCTCGTGGTGTTTGACTTCTGTCAGGGCTGGTTCCTTGCTGCTGTGCTTGAGGTTGCTGAGAAATGATGAGAGATGGTTTATGGTCATTAGAGGTCACCTTGTGGCGAGAGTCAAGAGGCTCAGCAATAGTACTGCAGTAATGAACAGACTTTTCTGCAATGTTTATGATCTCATTGCAAACAGCTTCCTGTGTGGTAGGCAGCATTGACATCCAAGAACACCCAAAGGACAGTCAACAGAGGGGAGGGAGGGGAAAATATAGACAAGAAGAGATGGGACATTCCAGATGTGGTACATAAGTCCAGTAAAAGGAAAAAAAAAAACCAAACAAAAAAAGAGTTGTAGATCCAGGTAATTATCCAGGTAGTGGAGTGCAGAAGGGATCCAGGTGTAAGCATGGAAAAACAGGCAAGATACAGAAGAATTTGGTATTTAGTTTGAAGATTTGTAGCAAATACATATACATATATTTTTAAAAGCAGCATATGAGGTTGCAATTAGTTATGCAGTGGCATCAATATAAATGCTATGAAGTCAGTTCAAGAATGCAAGGCGGGCTGCTCCATTCATGCATTTTGCTTCATTTAACTTATAGCCAGGGACTGGCAGCACAATTAGCCCAACTTCTCATTGACAGTTTTTCTAATTCATAAGTTCCCTTTTTCTGTTGCAAAGAAAACAATATTTGCAAATAGATAAATATGTACCTACTTTGCAGCTAAAAACCGTGCTGGCATTTTATCTCTACTGAGGTGTTACTGTCTGGGTGAGGAGACTCTAGGACTACACATCTGATTTAAACAGTGACCTTACCACATAGCTCTTTTCAGACTCTGTGAGATCTGGTCCAGCTCTCAATGAATGGTGGGAAGGCTGTGTGATCACCAAGCAAATGATAAGGAAGACATTTTAGCAGATGTTATATTGGTCAGAATTAAAAAAATGTAAATGGAGAGCAGACAAAAGAAAACAAACAACTCTTCCCCTCCCCAACCCAACACCACACTTCTTGGACAACAACGTCTTTTATTTACACAAGAGACATTGAGGCTACAGTAATGCAACTGGCACAGCAGCACACAGAATGCTACAAAGAGAAAGGTGACAGCGAAACAGAAGCTCAGAGCAGGGAATTGGAGTGGAAGGTTATGGACACCGCTACAACCAGAAATGGTACATAGTGTCATACTGCCTTCCTATGGAGGGTGAAGAACCCACAAGGACAGAAGCACATACTTGAGAGCACCAAACTTGAAAAGCCGAAAGCATGCTGGAAGGAATCTGCTGCTCCTTTTAGAAAAGTCCTCAATGATTTTACACAGGAGAGTAACTCACTTGCTTCTTAAAAAAGACAAGCTCAGGTCCTCAGAAGGCACAGTGCCATGCAGCCCCATCAAAAATTACTCTAGTTTGTACCAAGCAAGGATCCGAGCTGCTCTGTTAATTCACATGGTGAGGCAGAGCTTCAGGTCAGAGGAGGCCCTGAGTGGAAACCCCAGCTCCAGACACCACCCCCTGGGAGGCTTCTGGACTCTGCCCAACCTCTCTCCCCAGTCACAACTTTTCACAAGGACTCACATGTCCAAGGGCACTGCAAGGAAAATCAAGGTGTTTGGGGTTGGAGGTTTTATGGGGAAGGGAAAGGCCACTGAGAAAGTTGCACAGGTATCCAGAGCCTGGTTTTGCATGCTTTTTGCATATTCAAACACCTATTGAAAGCAAGGGGCATGCTGTGAGTAAATGGGATGTCTGAACTACTGCAGGGTTACTTGTACCACCTGCAGGACTGCTTGGCAAAGTAGACTGAATAAGAGACAGAGCACTGCCATCCTCTGTGTTCTTTCAACACAATTTTCAACCCAAATTCTAAAGGCCTTGATTTTTACACTTTCCCTCCTCCTCTTTATTCACTTCAACAATGTCCTTCAGTAAAAGGTTTGCTTTCTGACAGCATCCTGAGACAGAGCAGAAGCAGAGGATCGAGGCTTGTGGCACCTTCAGCCTAACAAGGGTCAAAGAGTTTGGAGAAGTGCAGGGTGATGAGTTCATCCCTGTCCAATTCCCATTCTCAAAGCTCCTCTGAACCATCTATCTTGGGCCTCTGGAGCTGTGCCCATCATTGTATTAAAACAAACTGTCCCTTTTCTTGAGGAGTGTAACCCACTCTAGGCCAACCAACCCAATAGTAACTCCTTCATAATCAGCTGCACTGCCTGGTGCAGGATCACTGCCCTACGAAACAATGCTCTGGTACCATACATATTCCTATACAGAGAAAACTAAATGTCAGTTGGATGAGCTAATTGCAGCGGAATCTGCATTCAAAGCATTTACTGTGGAGCCTGAAACTGTCACAGGATTTCTGGAAGTCATTCCTGCATGTCTATCATCAGTCCTGAAAGGGAAATCGAATAATTAGAAATTCAAAATCAATATTGTGCAAACCACCTGGATACAGTGGATCAAATCAGATGAGATCAGAGCTAACTCAGGTGATCAAGTAGCTGGGAAAACCCATTTCCAGGCTGAGAGGCAGTTGTGATTTTTTTTTTTTTTTGGTGACATTTTTTTAATTCAAGAAAGTGCTTCTCTGCTCCATACTAATAAATTGACTGCTGGAATTGCTCCATGAGCTCCTAAGATTGTATGGTCCCTTTCCCATTGATTTCTTGTGACCTCCCTGACCAGTTTTTCCGTGAAAAAGTATTAATAACTATGAAGTAAGTTTGTTATCTGAAAGCTGAAAAAACCTGATACTACCTCTGAATGCTCTTCAGACACAGGTTCAGAAAACCCATGTACTGCCTACAGTGATGGCTCTATGTGCCAGAAGTGACCAAGAAATAAGCAAGTGTGGGGCACAGCTCTAAAGTAAAAAAGCACAAGAGGTTCCCCCAAAACAATAAGCCACCCCTGCTGCTGCTGGAGGTAAACTGAGGGCCCTAGAAATGATCAAGTATTCACAACCCCTGAGGAAAACTCAATTCCTACCCCTCACAGTCACACTACGTGCTTTGTAAAACTAAGTGAATAAACTTAAGCAGGTGCTTAAGTGTCTATGTCTCCTGGTGTACAGACTATACAAATATGTGGTACAATCAGTACTGAAGCACAGCTGGCCACTATTTCCACCTTATATGGAGTTTGAGGATGAATCTGAAGAGTATCACAGATATGTAAGAACACCAGAAAAACGTTCTACATTATGAGCCTAGAAAAGCCCCAAGACAGGTTTTAACCATTAGGAAGAAAGATGCTGGGGCTGTCGTCACTGTGTCTATCCATTGCAGCTCTTGCTTACCTGTATTCTTCCATCCCTTTCTGGTGGGAATTAAAGGACTACATAAGCAAAGAGAAAGCTAAGCAGAATAGAATAACAGACAGACAAGACAGACATACAGACAAATTGGTATCCCCTCTGGGAAAGGCACACATCAGCAGTGATGCTCCCACACATGAATGGAGAACCATGAGCAGGGAGGAGACTCCAGCTCAGCTGAAAGCAAAAAGAAAAACCTCTGCACACACCAAAGCCCCAGCTCTGGTGAACATGAGGGAAAAGCTGGACAAAGAGGTCTCACAAAGGACACTGAAAAAGCTGCAGTGTGGAGCAGCCTAAAGGTTGTCAAAAAAAGACTACCCCCGGCCTCTGGATTAGACACTGAAGCAATAAAATGCATCTCCCAAAGGGAACAGGCACCAATGCCTACTGCAGGCTGTGCAGTGCTGGCTTGGACAGTAAATGCTGAACCTCTGCAGCAAGAGAAAACCACTGGGGCATATAAAAGCTTACTTGGAGATGGTGCTAACTAATTGACATGCTAAGGAAGCATAGGTGGTCTGTACCGGGGAAGATGGGGTCTGAGCATCCTCCTCATGTGCTCTCCCTCTCTACCACAGGCGGATGAAATTACTCACCACTCTGCTTCAGTGGTTTTGTACAAGTGCAAAAGAGCAGAAAGCCCCCCGACACCCCTCACACTGTCAGGTGATACAGGGACCCTCACCCACCAACTCCTGCTGCTTACACACTTGCTAGCACCACTGCTGACTGTCACACTGGGCTAACAGGACTTCAGAGTAAAACAGCAGTTAAACTAGAAATTCCCTGATAGATTGCACTACTGCTTACTATTTATGATATAAAAATAAGTTTTACTGGAATATTAAAACAAATTATCTGTAAGTTGTACTTGATGTATCTTTTGCATGCTCTGGGGTAGTTCTTTTTCTTTTTAGTACAGTAAAAATAAAATGCAACAACTTCAGAATAGGTAAAAGCCATTGCAATTTATACTACTAATAAACGGAACTGGCAAGAACAGAGTCCTTCCACCAGCCCTGTACCAAAGAAGTCTTAAACCTGCAAAAAAATCCTTAGGTCAGACTTTCATAACTGGGAAGGTTCTCTATAATGAGAAAGAAAATCCAAAAATTAAAACTCAAAATGGTAAAATACCTCAGACACCAGGGATGGACAGCAATGGAAACAAAAGACAAATGTAATGTCTCATTTTCATGTCTACCAAGTGATTTTCTCATTTGATTAAAACCAATGAATAGACACAGATTTTTGCAAAGGCCTCCCAGGTATTACCCACAGTTCTACTGAAGCCATCAGACTCTTAATGGGTCACACAGGTAATTAGAGGTCATTTGTACATATAAATACTGCTCCTGCTCCCTCAACAACTGTAGGCCCAGTGATGGAAAGGAGGTCAAGACTACTGGTAATATCAGACACAGTTTTAACTTGACACTGACAGTGGTCTGATTGTCAAGGAATATAGAATATAAGGATGCTGGGCAGGGACTCTTCGTTAGGGACTCTAGTGGCAGGACAAGGGGTAATGGCTTTAAACTTAAACAGGGGAAGTTTAGATTAGATATAAGGAAGAAGTTCTTCACAGTGAGGGTGGTGAGGCACTGGAATAGGTTGCCCAAGGAAGTTGTGAATGCTCCAACCCTGGAGGTGTTCAAGGCCAGGTTGGACAGAGCCTTAGGCGACACAGTTTAGTGTGTGGTGTCCCTGCTCATGGCAGGGGGGTTGGAACTAGATGATCTTGAGGTCCTTTCCAACCCTAACTATTCTGTGATTCTATGATTCTATAAATTTTGGCTTCACTTTGACTCCAAAGAAAGGCCACAGGGTCCTATTACAACCAGCTGCAACACCCAAAATAGAACTGTATGCTAGTCCACACTCAGGAGAAATGTCTTTCCCCAAAAGTGGCTCTTTGCTTCTGCTCCTTTAAATCACATACATCCAGCGCAAGCACCAGCAGAACCAGGCACATCAGAAGTCAGGAGAAAGGCCAACACAGAAAACTTCTATGTATTTTTAAGATGAAGCAGCATATGTATCCTGTTGGACTCAGATATTGAAACTAAAAGCGAAGCAGGAGGTGGCTGTTCACTAAAAAGTTGTGCAAGCTCACAGTTGGAGGGAAATGAGTACATAAAAGTAACAGGAAAATTTCAGCGTTCAAGCTGTATCTCGGTCTCATAAACTGCTAAAGAAAATAAGTAACATTAGAACTACAACTGCTTCTCACAGTCACCCTGCATGAGCAGCCTGCCTGGTTCACTGATCAAACCAAAGATTGCTTCCCCAGTACCCATTACTACAAACTCAGCCGTTTCTGTTGAGCTTTCTGTTTCAAATATTGCCATCTTGTGGAAGCTGCCTGGAAGGACTGATGAGCCACCAGCAGCTGCGAGCACCGCTCATTCCCGCACATTGGATGTCCCAACCACACAGTGCTGATGCTGAGTTGGTTATGCTGCACAGACCCAACCGCACCCCTCCTTAAAGACGTCTGTACCTGTCAGCAGTAGAGCTGAGAACCTCTGTATCCTACCTGAGAAGGCTGGAACAGGTCCCTGACATTATGGATATCAAGTTGTGTATGCCTTACCCCCAGGTCCAAAATGCTCAAACCCTGAATTCTGACCTGATGTGGTTAAACAAAATCTGAACCAAAGTATCTCAGACTACA
>NW_009926085.1:0-75266 GCF_000696875.1 Nestor notabilis | reverse complement strand
ATTCCTGCTAACAAGGCCACCAATACTGCCTTATAATGCAATCAAGCTGTAGGAACTCAAGGTCAGAACTACATAAGCCCTGGGTTAATCCTTTAGAGGAACAGAAAATCAGATCCTCAGCTGGTACAAACTGGCAGAAACTAAGAGCTATGTGGATTTGCACTAGCTGAAGAGTTTGGCCATACCTGCCCTTCTGCACAGCCTGGAAGTCACTTAAAATGATTTAAAAAACCAAAATGAAATTCTGAATTAAATGACAGGAGAAATATCTCACCTGTGAATGAATGGGTAAACAAGCATATGACAAAACAATGGCATGGAAACAGCTCTAAGTAATGGAAGAGTAATCAGCAAAGATGATTACCTGTGGCTTATTGACTCTGCATGTAAGTCTGGGAGGTGGCTGTGTTGTGACAGTAGAGGAAGAGAGGGCAGAGGAAGGGAGAGGAGCAGATGAAGAGAATGCTTTTGAGTCTGCAGTCTTTTGAAGAAAAGAAAAGTTGGTCAGCTTGGCACACAGTCTCTTATCACTATCACTGCTAGTGATAAGAGCATCTACTATCCAGTAAATCTGATGCACACACAGCAAACGTAACTTCATGCAATGGCAAGTGCAGTTTCCAGTTAGTTCATCTGAGCTGACCACCTCATTCTGTTTTAAACATGCAGCTTATGCCTGTAAAAAATGCTACTAAAAATGTGTCCAGATGGTAAACAGCATAGTCTTTATACAGTTTTCAATACACCTCTGGTTATGACTCAAGCAGAAATCAAACAATTCTTCATAAGATTTCCCAGTGTGAAATGTGTCATCTTAGAAACCTTAGTTCTTCATTATTTAATGTTTGCTAGTTGGTGTATGTCATGGCGGCTTATTGCAGTGCATCTAAGACAGTATTTATAATGCTATGATTTTGAGCTCTCCAAACTTTCACTCTCACACAACATAGCACAGGGGATGCTGTCATGTATTTGGGCTGTCTGTTGCCCACAGTGGACCCCAAGTCAACTGAGAGCTGCAAACTAGGGCAGATTTACACCAAGACTGAGGTTAGGAGATTTATTGTAGAAGCTACTGCAGGGTTCCCCATCTTTCCTCTCATTGTAACATACAGCTATATGTAACTAAGAACTCTTAGGGAAAAGTATCACTAGCCCTAATTCTTATTTATGGCTAGACCCTTTCACATCATTTTGGAGACACATAAGTAATAAATTCCATTCAATGCATAGACAACAATCAAGTCCCCCTGAGTCATGCACATCTCAGAGTGAGGTTCACTAAACTGCAGGCTCTGCGATCAACAGGGGACAGCTTTTGCGATGCTAGGAGCCAGGTTGACATTTACAAGGCTTTTCAGCCCTTGGCTTTAGAAGGAACAAATAAATCCTATAACCAAAGATGATCCATTATACACTGGAAAAATCTCTCAATAGCAAGGAATTGCTTGTATTCCACACAGTGAGGTATATGGGCATGAGGCCTGTATGATACTTTCATCTGACACATCTGGTAATAATCACAATCTGGGACAATCACCTCATTAGACGTGACCAATTGAGTCAGTCCTTTGTTATTACCTATTCTAAAATAATTTTCACTACACTGCTCCTGAGCCCTCTTCTAAAACTTTTTGATCTACTATCTAATGAACACCACTGGTGACCCCTGGAAGAAGTTCTTAAGATCATCAAAATTATATGTGGCAACCACTGGCTCTGCCTGGCCAGCAGAGCAGTACAAACCCTAACAAACCAGTTAAAATCAGCGATTCAGAGCAGCACACGCACATGCAGGAGAAGTACCTTCTTTTCCCCGCTTTGAAACTTTCCCAGATCACCTTTCCTCATGCCTCTTTTCTCTGTTTTACCTCCCTGCACAATAGCCATTAGCTCCTGACACAACTGGTTGTCCTCAGACGAACCCACAGGTCTCTTTTCTGGGCTCACACGCATGTCTAGTTGGGATGGTTTCAGGCAGCGCTCAACAGAGATCTTGGGAACAGTGTGAGCACCCTGCTCAGGGTTGCTGCTGCCCTCTCCAGTCTTTTGGAGCCAGGCTTGGCTGCCTGTGGTGTCACGCTGCTCTGTGAGGATGCTTTCAGGGCTCTCCGCTGCCCAGTGAGGAGAGTTAGAGTAGCTCACGCTGGGAGAAGGGGAACCAACAAATTTTTCTTCACTTTGTGGAGTGGCCTCATAGAAACTGTGGGTGGAGGACTGAGGTCTGGATGAGTAAGAGGGCAATGGGGATTTAATGGACCTGGGAGTCGAGGAGCCAGAGAGGTGAGAATGGTGGAGGCTGACCGTGGGGGAAGGGCTGGCTGCAGCAGAAGGCGAGAGATAGCCAGTGTGAGAGAGAGACGCTTCAGGTGGAGGAGGTAATGGAGGAGTTATGGCAGGAGTGGGGCTAGGAGATACTCCCATGGTCAGAGCAATCCACTCAGATGTGACCGCCTGCACCTCTGGAGATAAGGTGCGGCGTGCGAAAGGCAAAGGCGGAGGAGTTGGTGTATGGAGCTGCTCAGAGCTGGGAGACTTGAAGGAGACAAAAGTAGGAGAGAAAAAGAAAGAAATGAACAAAAAAAAAAAAAAATAATAAGGAATATATAAAGCGACCGAGCAAAAGTAAAAGGAGAGCAAGCAAATATGGAGAAGAGCAGGTCTGCGACCAAACATGGTGCTTAGGTATTCCACAGACAGTGCACCGTGTTGGAGAACATGCTATTCACAGCTACTCCAACCACAGGGTCCAGTCTGGATCTGTGCTGCCAATGACCTTCTCCAGCCTTTGCCAGGATCCCAGAAACAAAACATCTTGTGGAAGACTGTAAGACTTCATACCGTATGTCCTATGTCTCTCAGGGAACAGCTGAAGCCACCATCCATGATGGCAGCATGTAGCATTTGACTGGCTGGCAGTAACAGCCGGGGCCCTGGCAACTCACACTGTGGACCCAAGTCAGAATTCACTGGTGCAATGAATTTTGACTTTATCCACTCTAGCATGAGCAGTTCCTGCTCCTCAAGAAACTTGCATTGCTGAAGCTGTGGAGGAGAAAGGGATAAAAAAGCCAGCTGTGGCTATTTGATCTTTTGGTGATTAAAGTAGGTCCTGTGTTTATAAAGGCAGAACATACAACTGACTTCTGCCCACTACTTCTCACAGTAATGTCAATGAATTAGCACTGATCAGAGTGTTTTCTCAGTCCTCTGTCAAGTTAGGCAAAAAAAGTAAGGGAGAGAATTGATTTTTCAGGGGGAGAATCAAAAGAATAGCAAAGGAAACAAAAAAAGGGTGAACATGATCCCTTCCATTAAAGGGAGAAGCTTGCAGAAAGCTGGTGGCAGATAGGTCATAGCCATGGAGAGACTGCCAAACTCAAACAGAAAAGCTTAACTAAGGTCCGCTTCGACAGGGAACCCCAAAAAAGCAACAAAGTCTTTCCTCTACACAGTGGCTAAGAATAAAAACACTCCTTTTAGGGAAAATCCAGACAGACACCAGGCATGAGCCATGGCAGCCTTTCCCTTCCCTCCTGATCCCAATTCTCCACTTCTGTTCCTTGGAGGCTTGACCTCGGAATGACCTTGCTTCTGTCCCATGGGCAAGAGGGAGATGTACTAGAACCTCATGGCTGCAAACCAGAAATGTATGCTGACCTTCAGGCATGAGTATTTGCAGGATGAGAGCAAAAGAAAGGGATTTAGAGACTCACTGCTGCCCTGATACATTTTCTACAGCAAACATTCTGGGATCCCCATATAATTACCTGCTGCCACTTTGATTTCTGCTTTGAACTGCAGCATGGTTTATAGTGACTCTAATATTCATCTAAGATCCCAGACTGGCCTGCTTTCAAAACCTGAGTTCATTTAGCACCAGTTTCAAGTAACACAGGCTGCTCTCCTGACGCTGTCTCCCAAAACATTGGTTGTGAGCTGAAACATTTAAGAGTAAATATATAGCTTGATTCAAGCTGACTGGAATCAACATAATGACTCCTACAGACTGTAACAGCCTGTGATGCCCTGTTAATAGTCATAATAAGAAATTCACTCTTCACAATGGAGGTCTGTAAAGTGCAAACAAGCACTCATGAGGAGCTGGACCACCAATTCATTCTATCTCTGGCAGTAAAATTTATTCAGATGGCTGTGAACTGTAGCCCTTTCGACCTGGCCTGAATTCAAGCTACAGATCAGAGATGAAAAGCTGAGTCTCCAAATCCCCACATGACCCATTCATTAACCTTTCTGGTAAATGAAACATCACTTTTCCTGCAGTTGCAGTATACTGCAGGGAGCACATGGTTTTCACTGTGCAAAACACTAGTCTTAGCTACAGCAATGGCAACATCCCTCTGTTCTGCAAGGTGTAACTGGCTGCATCTAGTCCAAATACCTGTGGTGAAGCTGTCATGCTGCGGTTAGGGGAGAGGGACATTGGTGGGTCAGGATAGTCAATGGCATTCTTGACCACTGGCCGCTTGAGCACTTCCACATAAGTGACAGGGAAGATGCCTTGACGACTGGTGCCAGAGATTCTTCCTTCATACCAATTCTCATCCACTCGTCGAATCAATATGATCCTTTCACCCTATGGGAAGGAACAATAATGCAGTTCTGATCTTAACATATTTCATCAATCCAAAGCAGATTACATTTTTAATCTTGCTGCATCTGATCTAAAACAATTAGTAGCTCTCAGCCTTCTCTATTTCCCAGTTATGCGGGAACCCTAGGCTCTGGGTGGGAATGATTTTTCAGTTCAGATGAAGAGGGAAATGCAGATATTCTGGGGCTGACTTGGGCTGTCTGCAGATTCAGTTATGCTCACATTTTCAGAACTCTAGTTGCTATAGTAAATTAAAAAAATGGAAACCAGAAGTTTCAGGCTGACCACAAGACTCTGAGGAGTATGAGATATACAGGGCATATGCACAGGTCTGCAATTTAAACTAGGTCTCTGTGCTCTCTCCTGTTCTGCTGGCAAATGAAGTGACTTCCAGATCATTAATATAAAGTGCAAGCCCCATCTTCATGTACAATTAAAAGAGAATTAGACAAAATCTAATCTGAGCTGTAAAACAGAAAGCTGGTTGAGAAAGAGAAATGTCTGACTGCTCTGTCTCTGTGCTCTGAACAGCCATTACACAACCCATTCCTATCCCTTCATTCTGCAGAACTTTGCTTGCCTGTCCAATGATTTGGCTTGTGGTACAAAGGAAGGTGAATCCAGTTTCCTTCCTTTTTATACTGCTATTCTCATGTGACTGTGTGCATCTCCATTGGACAGGATCGGACTGGAGACACATCACCAAATATTTCATTTGCTGTGCAGAGCCAGGCTTTCAGCACTTGTGCTCAAAGTATCTTCTTAGCTAGCCTTAAGGAAGAAACTGACACTTCCTGAGTCAGCCTACCTACAACACTGTCCCTGAAATGCACTACGTAATGAGTATGGAGTAAAAACATGGGCAATAAGAAGGAATCTTTCCCGAATATGGAGTTCATCTTATTTGAGCTTTCATTTGGAAATTGCAAGTTACTAGTGTTAAAAAGCATTTGTCTGGATTCAATTCATCAGCACAATGAAAGTCCTACCTTTCTGAAGGACATTTCCACTTGGGTATCTCCATTGAAGTTGAACTTGGCAATAGCATCTCCATATTCCAAAACTTGCAATGGTGATGGCTTTTTGGGCTGAGCTTTCTCAGCTGGTGGGAGGAGCTGGCATGAACAAACAGAATCATATGAGTCACATATAAAAAGCCCATAAACTGGTCGCTGGCAGAAAGGGAGTGGGCAAAGAGAACACCTGCAAGGAAAGCAGCTACCTCTATGTATGATTGTGGGAAGATGCCAACTCTGCCATGGTGTTCGCCTTCATACCAGTTCTGGTCAATCTGCTTGTAAATGTAAACAATATCTCCTTTTTGCAGAGGAAGTTCCCTGTTAACAACACAAGTGCTACATAAGAACATCACTGGAGAACAGATGTGTTCCTTTTCTGTCTAGCAATCCTGAGGTACCAAGGTCTGCATCAGCCCTATTGATGTAAATCATGCTCCATGTGAAGTGAAAGCTACATGTTGAGAATTACATCTGCCTCAATTTTATTATGGGTCCTGGGGAGATGCTGTGTAAATCATCACATGTAGAACATATATAGAATATTCCCAGGACATCAGCACCTGAGAAGAAAAACAGCAAATCCTTCACTGAATTCTGTTCTTTCTTTCTTTCTTCCCCCTAGCAATGTTAAAATAAGAGCTTCTCCAAGGTCAAGCCTTCTAGGCCTTCTCTTCACAACAGTGTCTCCCAAAAAGAACGAGTGTTGCTGTGTGATTCATGCAAGGCACTGCAACAGGGCATGTGGTACACCAGAAGCATCCACTAGTGTATCCACAGATGCCAGGGGAGCAGTGACCACTCTGTAACCTTACAGGTCCTGAATCAAGAAAATCCCGAGTTAAGGGCACACCTAGACATGCTTAAAGTTAGGCACCTGTTTAAGTCCCAGTGCTTAGCACAGTGAAAAGGATGCTGCTGTTTGCACATATATGTTGCTCTGACCACCTGTATGGTAGTAAGCTACTAACTAATACAGTTCTTCCAGCTCCTAAACTGGAGCACAACCAGGGATGTCATGCAGAGGAATCCCTTTCATCTCCAGCCCAAGGGCAGTGACAGAGCTGCTGCCCAAAGGTCTCACCCAGCTGTTGTTCTTACAAGGTGTGTGGAGAAGCATCAGCTAGAGCACTCTCCCATGGCACAACTCACTCCCAGAGGAGAGCACTAATTTGTTCCTGGGTTACAGATGCACTGAGAAAGATGACATGTTCCTAAAAATCCTTTAGAGACTATGACCTGTAAAATTCATATTACTTTTCCCTGTCTTACTATGGACAGCTTCGGTTTGAACTGCTGCAAAGATACTCCCAAAACATGAATGGAATTTTACAACACTTCAAAAATGCTGCATCCTAGGGGAAAAAGCAGATGAAGAACACTCAAGGCAGTAGTAACGAGCTGTACTCACTTTAGCGTCTGTGCTTTAAAGTCAAACTTGGCTCTAGCAGGTCTCATCTAGAGATCAAACAAAACAAAACAAAAAAAAACAAAACAAAACAAAAAAAACCCAACACATTAAAATTAATAATTATGGTTTTAACCCTCTTCTGAGGAAAAACACCCAAACTCTTCTATAGCTAACATTAGTCTGGGGAAGAAATTGAATGCAGGTATTCTGCTACAAGCTTGTGTGCAACTAGTACTACAATGCAAATATGCTGGATGGGTCTCTCCCACCAGGGCAAAAAGTGCCAACTTCCGGTATAACCGCAACTAAGAGCTCTACAGGACATGGATTAACACCAATAAACTTTTAAATGTGACAAACCCTGCTGAATGAAAGCTGCTCCAGTAACTACAGTTACTGGGGGCTCCAGGACCATATTTCCCTTGATATCTGAATGGAAAAGCAAAATTTACTATCTGGGGACAAGAACAGCAGGATTTTATTTGGTGTCATTCTTACTGGTTATATTACCCAGCCCTGCTGATTCCTGCAATCTGACCCATGTATTCTGCATAAATTGGTAGGAAAGAGACAAAGGTGAGGAGGAAATATGAATAAATTAAGTATGTGGCTAAAAAAATGTCTCCAGTGGCTACAAAGCTGAAGATAACATGGACAGCAGGCCTTTGCTTTAAAGCTTGATTTACTTGGCTGATTTTCTAATGGCCACAAAATATTCAGACAATTTTAAAGTAATTTTGGTAGTAGAGCATAAAATAAGAAGCAGTCACATTCATGTGGCACCAGAGCATCTGAAAGTACATAGAAGGCAGACAAGCGTACTCCATCCATGCGGTGACCACCTCAAACCACTGCTGCAATTCAGCACCTCTGGGGAAACAGAGCCACTGTCAAAAGCCCCAGCAAAAATCCCTAAGGCAGAAAAAGGCATTTGGTCAGGACACCTGAACTAGCATCCAGCCCTGAGGAAAAGTGCCTTGGGCTCATGGGAAATCCATCCACTTCCTCCTTTGTCTCTTTCAGAAAGACCAGCTGGGTCATATGCAGTGAAACATGCTAAGACTTTTTCCATTTGTTTCTAAAGGACAAGAAGCACCTTTCAAGAGGAAAGAAACAATCTATTTCTAAGTAACACTACAAGACAGTGACATGGCCAGGATCAACAAGACATAAAGTTTCTAAGCATAAGGCACAGACAAGATGACAATGTAGCAATATGATGCAAAAGATGTAGAATGCCTTTGATTCACTAAAAGTAGCTGATCTTTAAAGGCATGCATCACAGGTGTGCACCAGCAATTCTCAGCAGCCATGCTTTAACATATGCAGCTTGGTAAAGAGGTATCAATTAATTTACCAGGCACAAGAGTCAAAGCAGATCTAAATGAAGCCAGAATGGGAAAGAGGAAGGTGGAAAAAAACCCGAACAACATTCTCTGAAGAGCTAATGTCGGCCTAAAGCACAACTTTGTGAGAGGCAAATATTGCTTTGGGTCAAGCAGCAGACTGAGGTAACTAAAACAGACCTCTGACCCAGATTTCCTCTTTGCTGTATCGTCTACATTTAGGAGGTCCCCAAATCGCTCATTAGTGATAAACTGATGGTGCGTTGGAATAACCCCTGTGTGCCTTCTAGCTGCAATATCAGCTTCTTCTTGCTCACGTTTAAGCCGTCTCTGGTCCTCTAAAAGTTTCTGCCATAAAATTGCATAAAATGGGCAGTAAATCATCTAGTTAAATGTACTCAAAAGCTGCCATAAATGTGACTTAAATAAAACTTCTGAGACTTAATGTGACTTAAATAAAAATTCCAGCAAATAGCTGGAATTCTACAGTTCAACATAAAAAACTGATTCTGCTAATTACACAAGAACCTTTCATTTTGCAAGCACAGAAAATAAAACACCATTATGGCATAACTGAAATCCAGCTCAGACAGAGGATCTGATCCAAAGCTGATGGAAGTCAACAAGGATTTTTTCTAAGATCTGGAGAGGTCCTGGGAGCTTCTGAGAAGATTGCTGATAATACAGATGGCTGATCCAAACACCCTTCAACCAACAAGGTTTCTCTCATTGACTTCCAAGAGACCTGAATCAGCTCCACAAGTAATTTCCAAGGCATCAAATTCCCCTGGGCTTTGCAGAGAGCTTCGGAGAGATCCTAACCACCTTCAGGTTTCAGGTCGTCCACACTTCCTTTGGTTTCATGTAATATACTTTGTAAAATAAAGTAAATAAACCCCAAATAATTATTTTGGACTTCTGAAGTCTCTGGAACACTAAGGGAAATGTGCATGCTCGAGCATCTGGGTAGAAAGATTCTTCTGCTATTTAGGGCTGATTGTAGGCTGAAGAGTTCAGCTCTATGCTAATTTATTTGAAGCCAGCATTCTTAGTGAATTCAGAGTTTTGCTCTTACATGACTTTTTGTGCTGGATTTCAGAAACAGGGGGATTGCCAACTGTTTCACAGGAGAAGACAGAAAAAATATTTTTCACATAGGAATTAAGAGCAGGTTTTACCATCTTTCAAAGCACACATACACATTATCTGAACTCAGAAAGTCAACACTAAAAATGTAACTTCCCCTCCCCACTCCCACAGTGAAAATTAATTCCAGCTTCCTGGAAAGCCATCACTTTATAACTTCTTTAACTCAGTGTGAATACAGTCAGTGCTGAAAAGTCTGTGTGGCTTTCCTATTATTTTGGCTCGTGCCAGTGTTGCCCAGCCATTTTGAAAAGGACTGCTACATTCTGCCATCAACAACTTGAGAAACCATAAAGAATTCTAGTTTGCAGTGGGGGAAAACTTCACGCTTTCCAATAGCTTAAAATATCTTACATTTGCTGTTCAAAACATAAGGACCCCCACAAGAAAACACTCTTCTCACCAGTTTGATTAATACTGACTCAAGTGGCTTGCTTGGAGAATAACAAAACTTTAATTCACAGAACAACCATTTCATCTGTATCTGTCAGTACTGGGGTGTTGTATCACATCTCATACACATCTCCAATCTTTTTACAGTCTTTAAAGCCCCCATATATAATTTTATGCAATTGGTAAGAACTATCAGGTTTATTTTAAACAAAAACTATTTTGGACCACACATTATACATTAAATCAGTGGCAGAAATTTTACTAAAATTAAAACATACTAGTTCCAGCTAGATTGCTCTAACTTCCAATATACATAGCCATGGACATACAAGCTGTCCTTAAATAAGGCTGAATGCTGTATTTCTTATATATGCAGCTGCTACAACTGTTATTAGGTCATAAAGGAGGGCATTACCTCTTTATCGTCATGCCGTCTGCGGATAATTTCTTCTGGAGTTTCCATGTAATCAACTGGTGCAAAATGCCTTGGTGATTCTGAATCTACTTCGAAACAACATAAGGAAGTTAAAATACAGCTGGATTTATCTAGCATAACCAGAAAGGAAAAGAATAGGTATTTTTAAACAATTTGTTTCCATTCTGACAATAAGGATTCTCAATTGCTGTAGATCAAATTGCCAATCAGACGCCCAATAATTTATCCATTTTTATTTTTTTCCCGTTTGGGCTGTACTTGTGAACAAAGATCAAAAAAAGAGGGAGAAAATAACAGTACAAGAAAGTGCAAAGACATAGAAGGACTTTGTGAAGAAAAAATTCGCTGCCGTCAGAAGTATGATTTCGCATTTTACTGTTGAGAAAAATCTAACACACACACACGCACGCGCACACAACTAGACCTTGATAAACTACTTCTTAAAGCAAATCATCTGGGTTTGTTTTGTGTTCCCATGTGTGCAAATGATACAGGACTAGAAACATCTCATGTTGAGATTCTTGCATCCCCAGAGTTGCTTGAGAGGTAAACTGAACCTGATGTGATTAGAAAGGCAGCGGAAATCATTTCTCAGAAATGCAGCTGCTAACAAGTCCTGAACAAAAATGTCCAGCAAGACAGGCAAAGGACATTTAGACACACAAGGGGAAAAAACAGAGTCAGGGGAGGCAAAGGTGAGGAGTAAAAATGCAAGGGCTGTGGAAGAAAACGGGAGGGTAAAGGGAGCAAGAAGACAGATGAAGGGACACTGGTAAAGAACACAAAAAGCCACCTCCTAGGTACGTCCCAAGTTCACTCTGCGGGTTGTTGTTTGTGTCCAGGCTGTGACAGAGGGCATATGGAACATGGTTCATATTGTTTAAAGAATCAGGAGTGTCAGCCCGGCCCATGAAGCTATCTTGGCTAGATCCCATGATGGGGAAGTAGCTAAGCCTCTCCACAATGTCATAGGAAGACAGGCGCATGGGGGCTAGAGGCCTGCTTCTGGTGGAGCACAGTTGGTGCTGGAAGTGGTGACTCTTGTCTCCTATGCTTCCCTGCAGCTGTACAGGGTCATCTGGGTTCTCAGGGTCAGGTACTGCCGGGCTTCCCGGGCAGTCTGGGGGTGGAGTCCTGCGGGATTTGTGTTGTAAGGGCTTTTTCAATCGGAAGGGCAGCGGGCTCATTAGGTAGACATTTCTGGGGAGCATGTGTCTGTCCCCATAGACATCCCCTTTGGAATCAGGGTTCCTGAAGGCCTGCTGTTGCTCATGCCTTCGGATGGTAGTGAACCTGGTGTAGGAAGCTGGGCATGTGCCTTTGCATCTGTTGATTTTATGCTTCTGAGGCCCACTGAGGTTGCTACTGCCACCGCTGTCGTTGGATGCATTTGAGAGAAGATCTATTTCATCGGTGCAAGCTGAAAGTGTGTCCATAGGGATGGCATCACTGACATCTGAAGCTGTGTCCTCTATGTTGCTGCAGGACCGAGAGGATTTATCTGCCAAGCTGGTAGCATCCTTCTCTTCTTGGTGTGCTTTTGGCAAATCCAGAAGAAACTCTGCAGAGCAAGCTGAACTCAGGCAAGTTTTAGACTGGAGAGAAGTGGTGAATTTGTTTTGTCCAATGGAAAAGTCAAGTGAGGGCATTGATCGGGATCTCTGGATCAGCTGCTCAAAGGCACTGATACGCGAGGAAACAGTATGTTTGGGAATCTGCTCTGAATCCTCTCGACTAAGGCTGTGCTCCATCCTGTCCTTTGCTTCATTCTCAAACTGAGATGCAATATCCCTCACACTGCAGGAGGAGACTGTGCTCAAATGGATCCTGGACCGGTTGATCTGGTGCATGTCTTTATACAGCATTGTAAACTCCATCCCACTCTTCCTGGAGGCAGGGAACAGGTAGCCTTTCCTAGAATTGGTGCCATACTCCTGCAGGCTCATGGTACTGCCAGATTTGATGGTATACTCCTGCTTCGACTTCATTAACATGTTTTCTATGCTTTCCCCTATGTCTACCATGAAAGCTTTTTTATTATCAAACAAGGTAATGGAGCTACGAAGGTTTTCGCAGCTTTGAGCTTTCTCGTGAGACAGCAAGATACCCTTCTTGTCCTGCACAATAACAGCTGGAGCTGCTAGTTTGGGTTTGAATTTAGAAGGGAGGATTTCAGTAATGCAGGCTTTTGCAGCTGATAAGGGCTTCTTATGCTTATATGCGTGACCTAACATACCGGTATGACTAGCGTTAAAGGTTCGGCTATTAACTGAAGAGGGTGCAGTCATATGAACATTCCCACCTTTACGATCCACTGGTAAGCATGCAGAATAAAATAAATACAACCTGTTAGCTTAAGTGCTAGAAAGCTGTTGAGAAAAGGAGAAAGAACATGCTTGGATCTCATAAAATGCACTTTAAAGAAACAAAGTTTCAAACCAAAGAAAAGCAAGCAGAAACTGCACAACAAGCCACACGTATACCAGTAGGTGAAGTGCTGCTAACATCTCTAAAATGAAAGGCTTGGCCAGAAGCAGACCTGGAGCACTTTGAAGGTACCCTCCTAAAAAGTGCTAGCATCATCAGCTTCTAGTGAAGCTGCAGCACCATGGGAAAGGGCAGCTGAATTCTGGGGAGGATCAGGGTGTCAGCAAGAATGCAGAGGCACTAACATTGTAAAATGGCTTAATACTAAGCCCTGTAATCACACCTACTATGGTCTCATCACAGTGCTTGCCAAACAGTTTATTTCTGCGAGGAAGACAATTTGTGGCTGACTGTGCTAGCACACACAGGCCACATCAGCTGGTGTTGCTCAAGAACAGCCTGCTTTGAGAGTTCCCATACTAGGAATAAGCCGAGTGTCCTTCAGACACTGTGGTTGGCCATATTTGCTTTAAAAATCAAGGAGTCAGATCAGGACGCTTCTTTATTATTTTTAAAACTCAGATTCAGTCTGGTTTCAGCTTAGATTGCAGTTTTTAGGTTGGTTTCTGATTTGAATTTAAACTCAAATGTCAAAATAGCCATTCAGGTTCAACTGCAGTTTGGGGAACAATAACTGTCTGAACAGATTTTTTTTTGTTCAGACCCAGTTTGAATCCCTGCCCTACAAGCCTGACATAATGCTGAAAACAGCTGGAAGATGGAGACAGAGAAAGACCTTTTTGGTATGATGTACTATTTTTAGGGAGAGCAGTTCAGAAAGCCAACACATTCCTTCCTCAGTCCTCTCCCCATCTGAAGCCATTTTTAGGTTGAAGCTGGCTCAGGATATATTCCCCAGTACAACTCCCTGAAGGGAGTCAGGCTCTTCCTTGCCCTAATCTAGAGTCCATGATGGGGGAAGGAAAGGGGAAGAGATGCAGCAGTCCCTGCTGCCTCCCTGTCTCAGAGCCTGCAGGGCATTGCTGGTTCAGCGTCCTATGCATTCTCTGCACACTCCTGGCAGGCAGAAGGCTGTGGAACACACAGTGCCAGCTACACCAAGGTAGCCAGGCCAGCAGACATGGTGTGGCCTGCTGAGATACCACAGCAGGAAGAGCAGAAAGGGCAGGGAAGGGCTCTAGCATGGCAAGGTAGTGGGAGTGGATGGATAATAAGGCCAGCCTAAGCAGCCTTGAGGAAGAACATGAGGGTACGGGGTGTGGCTGAGGTGCTGGATGGAAGGAGCTGGTCCCTGTTGGTAAGAGGAACCTGGATCAGATAAAGGGGTCATGCAAATTATTGGCCAGTGTGGTCTAAGACAAAAATGGAGGGAAAACTGGGGATGGCAAAGAGGGAGGACAAGGAAACCTCAACTTGCTTGAGGACTCTCAACCCTGCAGCAGTTCACACCATTATCACCTGTATTTTGACACTCTGTGTAGAATGAAGAAGACATTAGTGCCCTGACCACCTACCTTTTGTGGAAGCAGAGCTAGAAGGTCGCTTGAGGCCACTCAGGCCCTGGAATGGGATATCTCCACCTTCAAGCACACTCTTGTAAATCTGCCTTTCATTCTCCAAGCCAGCAGGGTCTGGTTCTGATTCCCTCTTCACTGCATGGTAGTTGGGTGAATATGCAGAGCTGGAAAACACAAAAGAGGAGGGTCACCAGTAAGTCATTTCTGTTTGCTGAGAGCTTCATACAGAGTAAGAGAAAATCACTCTTTGTGAACATAGAGTAAACCGTGTATGAAGAATTGGTTCTGAATGAAGAACACAACATTTCGATAACGTTCTAGATTTGGCACTACCATAGCATTCTCCACCTGAGGGAACTGTCCCAGCTCAGTCCCACAGAAAACAGGTGGCAGAAAAACACTCCTTTATTTCACAGATGAGACAACAGAGTCACAGAGGAGATGCACGATTTCTTTACAGACATAAATTCACTGGCTAGCTGGAAACAGAACAAACAACTTCCAGCTCCCAGCCCTCTCTCCTTAAACCCTAGCCTTGCCTGTCCCCTGCTTACAAAGCGCAGCTGCTCAGGACTTCATCCCAACCAACTCAGCTTCCCAGTTAACACTATAGTTCAAGACTCCCAGAGCAACTTCTGAATCCCACTGGTAGGGGAACTATGCAGAGAAGAAACAGTGTGGGGCTACAGACACCACTGTTTTAAATATCAAGGAAATTCCCAGATGTACAGAGTTCTACTCAGCTTTTCCTCAGGCATCCACTACAGGAATGAAAAAACCTGGACTCTGGGTCTACCATGCAAATATATAAGCAAAATGCTGTTAAAATGAGTACAATTTTAATTTCTTTGGCTTTTAAGAACTGAACATTCATTACAAATCCCTTTCCTCAGACAGGAATCTGAGCACAAGCATGCCCCTACATCTGATTTCTAGATTTCATTCTAAAAAAATAATCAACAATGCCATGGTATAAATGGCCTTTCCAGGTACAAAAGACCGAGCAATTAGGCAGACAGTGTTTTTCTAAAAGCTAAACTCATCTGATAGCAGTTTTAGCGCTGAACTGGGCTCTTCAGAATCAGATGCAGTTTTACACAAAGCTATTCTGGGGCCAAAGCATGACTGCTGGAAAGTTTGAAAAAATAAAGTATGGCATTTGCCAATTCATGGAAACATTTTGAAAGCCGGTGAACATTGTGATGTCCAGGAGTGATTCAAATTTATGTAAGTGTGGAAACGCTTGTGGTTATGCCTGCTCGTTGTGGGTAGATTTATACATGCATCTGTTTATTTTGGATAGACACTGTACTTATGGGGAAAGAGAAAGATTTCAAATACATCAGAGGACTGGCTATGGAGGTGGAATTACACAGTGTCTGGATCACAAAGAAGATTTTACTTTCTGGACAAGGAAAACCAGGTCATACGCAGTCTCATAGATTGCTTTCTGGAGTAAAAGCTCATGAAAACCACCACAAAAGAGAAAGGGAATACTGTCAGTTTTTCAACCTAGGCAATGCTCAAACAGACCGATAGCTACACAGCAGTTGTGTTTACAGGGGTTATCCAAGTGCTTCTCTTTGTCAGGTTCCCTGACAAGAAAGCCCTGCCAGTTGCTGCGGGGAATAATGACTGCCCTGAAGTTCCTCACCTGGGAAGTAAAAGCATTTTAGCCTAGTTGTTAAAAACCGAAGAGTTAAAACAATCCACCTTTCAGCATACACCTGGGGGAGAGAAAAGGCCTTTGGCAGAGTTCCTTTACCAGTTGCTCCCTTATTAGGGCCAAAGCAGGCTGCCACATCAGAATCAGATAAACAGAGGGAAGAGCAACACTGCAAAAAAAGACAATAAACTCCAGGTATCTTTTCTCCCCACTCTCTAAAGACAGGGCAGGGAAGAATGTGCAACTCACACACCAGGCCTCACTATTTTGTCCCATTCCTAGACTATTATTTCACTGGCTCAGGTACTGGCATGCCTGTGTACTTTGGGTGGTATCAGAAAGGGCACAGACAGTGCTGCTGTGGGTGGAAACCTTACCAGTCCTTTGGCAAATATAAGCTTTTTATGCTAATCTCTGAGATTTAAATTTATCTTATAGTTCTCTCTCTACCAAAACAGAACTAAACAGTCATAGGAGCAAACAACATAATACAGCGGTGTGTGAGTTTCCCAGCACAATGAGCACAAACAGAAGGCAAGAGAGTTCAAAGTGCAAGAGACCTCTAAGGCAGTCCCAGAGAGGTGGCGAACACATGTGATATTAATGAGTGTCTGAAAAAGAACATTCCTTTCCTAACAACCATCCATGTAGAGGGGATCTCTATGCCTACAGACAATATTAAGCATCCAGTCCAATTACAAGGAGCAGCTCCCAGTAGGAGCTGGCTCCATGGCTCAAGTAACTTAGTACAGCTTGAGTAACTCAGCACAACTCAGCATCCTTATCTGGATGTGTTCTTTGTGTGTGCGTTCCTCTTTTAAAACAAACCAGCTCCATACGCAACGAATTTAGACAGAGTTTACTGTTTATTTGGTATTCCTCCAGAAAAGCAAAGCCACATTAGAACTTTAGAAATCTAATTTAGATCTTTTTTTTCTATAGAGAAAAATCACTATTACCACTGTTCCCCTCCTGGAAGCTGGAAAACTATTGCCTTCCATCAACAGTATCCTTTTGATCTGGTGCATGTAACTGGGAACATCTAACAGGAGCCAATCTATCATACATGTGTATCAGAAAAAAATTTTCTTTATTCCACACAATGAAGTTACTTGCACGAAGTTACAATCAATTGGCAAACTTCATGATGGAGATTAAAAAAGCCAAACAACAACAAAAACAGACCTTAAAGTCATTGTCTACCACAAACAGCAATTCTTACCTAGACAATAAAACCACTCACGTAATTACTTCAAAATTCATTCAAGATCAAACAGCAGATACTGTACCTGGACTCATCTAAAGCACCTGTATAATTCTCATGGTTCACACATTTGTCTATATCCACCACCAAAAAATAAAGCCAACCCATTTCCAACACCCAAAACCCTGTCCTACGTGCCCTCCGATGGTAAAAGAGACATCAAAAAGCAATTGGAAAACTTACTAGGAAGAATGGTCTGTGGAAGTTTCCAGAGGAGTGACACCTGCTGTATTCTGCAAAAGTCCAAACAAAGGAGTCACTGACACATACTTACACATAAGGAGAAAGAAAAAGGCTTGCATAAGTAATTTCCCATCTATTGCTTGAATATTAGACTTTAGAAGACATTGAGGTGTAAGTCTAAATGCAATTTAAGCTGTCAATGTCTTTGCAGAAAAGTGAGTTCCTTCAGGGCAGTGACAGGTTTTTAGCACAGCCAATGCCTTTTCACAGAGCCTATTCTTTGTCTGCAAATGAGTCATTGTGAATAAAGCCAAAAGCAAGAAGAGATAACCAGCTGGGCCATGACCAGGAGACACATGCTCATAATTATTTCCCCAAGCTTTTTCCCCAACCAGTCACTGCCCGCCTTTGCTTTAAAGGTATATTACATTTCTGCAGTAAAACATTCCCCAGCATTCAAAAAATAGTATCAAAGCACTAACAAGTAAAGCAATGTTTCAGTTCAGTTTCCTTACTTAAGAGAAGCAACACCAGCTGCACAGGTTCAATAGCAAAAGCCAGTTCTCATCCGCTTGCTTTAAATCCATCTAACACTTCCTAGGTACATTATTTAAAAAATTGAAGGCAATTTTAGAAGAAATACTCTATCTTGGTAACTATCTGAGAATTCCTATCTAGACAGAAAAAGCAAATCTTGGGTGTGAAAAAGCAGCTTGTTCAGGTCCTGGTGAAATGCCGCAGCTTCAAAAAAAAAAAAAAAAAATCAACCACGACAGAATAAAATAGAAGAAATGGCGTGTTACCAAATTAATCTATTACTTCACGGTTCGGGTCCTGCAGACCCTCAAAACAGCAGCAGCAGCTGACCTGCCCTAGAAGGCCATGGCAAGGTGCAGCATAAGAAAAATTGTGTAAGATCTCTTGGAAATATCCAAATCGTGGGTAGGCATGAGCTTCTAGCAGAGAGCAGGGCTTGTATGAAGGGAGGGTAGATGGCAACACGCTTGAAAGGCACAAGATGATGACGTGATGCCAACCAAGAATTTTAAGCTGATTGCTGCTGCCTATTCATGTGAAAAATAGGGGTTTTTTTGCAGACACTGAACTCAAAATCCTAAAGGGGGATGTGGGGGGAGGGAGGGGTTGGGCAGCTGAAAGGGAGTGTGAGATAGAGGAAATCACTGCAGATGTATCTGTATCTGAAATGGATTTCAAGCCGGATTCTCAGCATCACGTTCTATTATTTCTGACAGCAACACAGCAAGCCATGCAGTCAGAAGGGTCAGAACCATTATTTATCCCAACCTCATTTAATAATCATCCAGCAGTGAATAGATTAGAGCAGAGAGTTTGGAAACAGGGATTGGCAGCATGAAAAGAATAGGAAATACCTTCTGTGGCTTTTTATGTGGCGCTTTATAAAGCTTCTCCATTTTTTCTAAATCTGCCTCTAACTCAGTCTGGTAGAGGTAGAGGTCTTTTTCTAGATCAGTCTGGTTAAAGAAGGAGAAGAAGAATGGGAAAATAATGCTTAGGGTTAGGGGAAACCAAAGGAATGTTAATTAAAAAAAAAAAAGGCGAGCCTTTTAATCAAAAAAAGACAAAGATGGTTTGGACAATACAGAGAAATTCACTAGTAATTAATCATGTTTCAATCATTACAGAGGAAATAGTTTTAGGCATTTAACACTGAAAATTAAGAGATGCACAGGCCTGATAGAATCTAATTCTACAAACCACAAAGTTATAAAACCCACCTGTAAAAAAAAATAAAAATAAAAAAAATACTGTAACAATATGCAATATGCTGTTAGTATCATTATCATTGCAAGTCAAGATAGCAAAACCACCACTCTAAATTAAGGCTGATTATGCTTTAAGAATTGTTTATTAAATCAATTTACTAGCTACTTAATTGTTAGGCTAATGAGCTCAAGCCCAATCAAAACAAATCACTCACAAGCACACAAACCCAAGCAATGCTACAAAAAAAAAATTAAAAAAAAAGAAAACCACATACACACACACATACGCACTAGATGCTGTAGTACAACGTACGTGAGACACAATTACCTTTCTATCCTCTCTAGTAAGGATAGAGCAATCTCCAGGAGTATAATCCCAAATCTTTTTTGGAGGCTGATGGAAAGCAGAGGAAGGAAATGAGGAAATGAAGATAAGGAAAGACATCACAAGAGAATATGGAAACTGGATTAGAACAGAGAGGGAATACAACAGGGGATTTGCATCAACACAGAAAAGAAATTAAAAAAAAAACCCCAAACACAACAGAGAAAGAGAGATAGAAAGAGGGATAAATCTGGTATAGCACAAGTATCAAGAAACCATGGGAGGCAAAAGGGAGCATACATGCAGTCTGGGAGGGGCTGTTTACAGTAGTGTTTGAGGACATTTTTATTTTTTGCAAGGTGCTCTAAGGGATTTTGGACTGTCACAATTGGTGGTTAAAGCATTCTTAGCACAAAAAACAAACAAAATGGGGGGGAGGTTGAAAAGGGGGAAACACAGAGTCATAAAAAGCATGTTTTGCTCATTCTTCTTTTCAAAAGGAAAGGGTAAAACAAGGGCCTTTGATAAAGGGAGGATCTTCCCTCCACACACCAGATTATGAATACATACCAGGTGAACAAATGGCTGAATTTCCAGTGGTGGCATTGTGGGGCAATGAGAATGCAGAATTGTTATTCTTTATTTCACTCGTTTGAGGGTTTGCTTGTGGGGGATTTTGGTGGAAAGAGGAGGACATGTTGAAGATTGAGAACTAGTTATTTAAAATTAATTCTATAGGTGAAGGCACCAATTTCCAAATAGGATTTTCCTGTTTGGATGCACAAGTAAATACTCAGAGTGAAAGACCTTTGTCCTGACACTCCTATCCAAATGCCATGCTAATACCTTTGTTTCACCAGACATGCACCTCTCACTAATATGCTTAAAAAGACTTTATTCTTACTTTGTGAAATCAGAATACATTTGCTGTTTCCAAACAAAAATAACCTGTTGGCTGGCATTTGGACAGCCATTGTGTGGATGCAAACACTAAATACCTATTTCTTATCCATTAATTCGCAACTGCAAAGATTTAGGTCTAAGATTTGGAGCAAGGAACTGAAGGGAAGGAGGTAAGAAGGCAGGATATGCACCCCTTTTTCCAGCTCCTTGCTTCTCCATTTATAGCAAAGAGCTTACTCAGTGCTGTCTCAGGAAGGGCTGGGAGAAAGTCCGTGTGTGTGTGATGCCACAATCACAGCAGATGACAACCAAGCTCTAGATTGACTGAATGTCAAGTTTTGTAGATGGGCTCCATGGAGCTGCAGAGCCATGGAAGAAGTGTGTGGGGATTTGGTCCCAGGAGCACAACGAAAAGGCATCCATTCTGCAGAGACTGATCTACCTGTCTGTAGGATATGCACACGCATATCCACGGAGCTGCCCAGAAATGCACTGGGGATGTTGGTCCAAGAAAGCATTGCTTCAGCTGCCCTAAAAAGCACATGTGCTTTCCTCAGTGGGAAAAGCCCCATCCGGGGCATTCGGTGTCTTTGGAGAGCAACACCCACAGGCTCACTTTTACATGAATCCTTTTACTGAGGATACATGTTTCCCACCCATGTCACATGGCTGCAAATAAAGTCAGAAAGCCAGGGGAAACCATGCCTGTAGAAGTACACCTTATCTCCAGCACTGGGAAAAAAGCTGGAACAAATAGAATCTTTGAAAATCCCAGGTGCTAGCAAATGTCAGTTTAAACTCTCTGGTTAGGCATGAGACTTAGTTACTAGCCAGTCACAAAAATCTGGTCCTCTCCTGAACAGAGTGAGCAAAACTTGAAAAAGCATGCTCCTTTGGCTGTGGTAATGAAGCCAAGCGGGAGCTTTGCTAGCTATAGAAGTCTGAGATGGCATCCTCAATTCAACTGCCTGATGCCAAAGCATTATGTACAGAGTACCACATTCAGGGCTAGCTTAGCAATCAGGCGTATGGTTGCATGGCTTTGGAGTTAGGGCAAGTTGACATGGAATATTATGATGGATTGTTGGTGTAGCCTGAGATGCCCTCTTCTGAAGCAAGGCCAAGTCTGCATAACTAAAAGCATGAATGCACGCTTCTAGAGGAACAGATATACCCTCTCTCCTAGAAAGGCCCAAGGGGATAAATATTCTCTTTTCTCTGACATGTCTTCCATCAACTTACATTAACTTGAAGGATCATGGAGACGACAAACATTCATTAATTTCAAGAGCACAGGGCTATTAATTACACAGCAGCAAAGACAATCAGGTTTCTTCTCACTTTGTGGAAATCTTAAACTGTGACAACTTGTGAAGAGTTAAATCCTTACATCACTTAAAAGCCTCGGTGAGGTGGGTTTTACCTAACTTCTACTGCCTAAAAGTTAGGGGGTTTCATTTCAAACACTGTTGAAGCTCATTCTTTGGCTTAGGATAGAAGGTTCATAGCTATAATACATAGTTTTCTATGACAAAATAGACTACCATACAGTCACTATACATGTTTGTTTTTCAGCAAAAATTACACTATTTCTATAATGTGATCAGACTGGGCACCCAACCTCAGGCAACCACAGCCTGTGCAAAGAAATTTTGCCATTTCCATGAGAACGAAGGCTAGATTTAAAGAAAACCTGTTCTCTGGTGTCCATGTGCAGTTGCAAGCACTGAACTTTAAAACGTAATTCTGTTTTCCTGTACATGCAGGGAAATCTCAGTAGCACTCAACAATGGTGTGCGTGGGCAATTCACAACTGACCTCCAGGAGAAAGGAGAAACAACCACTATACTTGAGTAGATGTAAGAGGCTGCTACTGACCCTTTGGTGCAGTAAGAGTAGCTTATTAAGCAGTATTTAATAATGAAGTTAACAGTGTTTAACCAGCAAGAACCAAGCCAGAAAATGCTTTAAAGTCGCATTTTTTTCCAGTAGCCATGACCACTGTTGTGTTCTCTCCATCAAAATGCCCTTTGTCCTATTGAATAATTAAGCTTTGCTTCATCTTTTCCAGAGTGGGAAATCAATGCTTTTTTTTTTTTCCTTTTTCCTTTCCCCACACATAGCAACACATTTGTAAAGAAAGCACACTGTTCTCAAGACTCCTTTGGTTTCAGGAAGTAGCAAGGGCTATTCAACACAGACTGATGCACCCCATTTAGGTAAGCTACATGCATTAGGAAATGAGCAGGAAACAGGGTCATGATCTGTTTATGGATAGCTGGAAATTACCGACCTACAGTTTACAAGCCAAGGCCAGGAATAAACGAGCGATTCTCCTTGACTTAAAGCCACCTATCAGACATCCAATATCTTGCCAGGCAGAGGGAGACTAACGGCTTGAATTAGGCCTTTCAGTAATGAGAACAAGGCATTACTTCTACATATTAACAACAAAAATGCAGTTTGAACTATGGTGTGTGAAAAAATACTGTCTTGTTGATACACATGTCTGGAAGGTGGGGAATTCTGTACATGACAAAAACACTTAAAGTGGTCACAGAACAGCTGCTTTGCATCAGGACCAGGATGATGTTATGAACAATCACTTTTTTAAATGAGTGAGGCAACTGTTCTAGGTTTAAGGCCTAGCAAAGGAATGTGACAATCATTAAAAAAAGGAGGGAAGGGGGGGTCAAAAAAAAAAAAAAAAAAAAAAAAATGGCAGGTTGACTTCATTGGTCACCGCAACTATCAAACTTACCGGTTTCCCAAACTCCAATTCCGAAAAGAATTTATACCAAGGTTCATTCTTTAAATCTATCTCTTCTGGGCTTATATCCCGAGTCTAAAGGAGTTGGTGATAGGGGAATGGAAGAAAGAGAAGGATAACATTATGCAAAGAATACACAGAAAGGGACTGTTAGAGATGCAGATTCCATGGTTCCCATTCTAAAATGTAGATATTTCACCTTATAATTTGGAATTTCCGTAGCATCTCTCTTACAAAGGCCATGAACTGCTTTGCAAACATCAGTTAAGCGTAACGGCTTCATTGTGAGCAAGATGAATATGAATGAATTACATTTTACAGATCAGGAGACCTACACAGAGAGAGATTATGCTGCTTGCCCAGAGCCGCAGGGAGACTCAGTGGAAGAGCTGGGAATCAACCAGTCCCTCAGTCCTACTGCCAGACACTCCACTGAGTCCAAAGTTGCATGTACTTAGAAATTTTTTTTTTGATCTTCATTTGGTTAAAAATAGAGATTCAGTAAGACCTGAATCAAATACTGCATCTTTAACAGCACATGAGTATGTGAGAAACCCTGTTCTATACACTGCAAACAGAGTGAAAGGTGGTTTTCTGAATCAAAGGAGACAAGTCAGAGAGAGTGCATCCTTGAAAGATCTCTGAAGGGATGGATAGAGCGACAATATTACTTGTTTCTTCACAAATAAATGTTAGAGAATCAGACAAAACCACAACAAA
Source organism: Nestor notabilis (assembly GCF_000696875.1). Lineage (NCBI taxonomy): Eukaryota > Metazoa > Chordata > Aves > Psittaciformes > Psittacidae > Nestor > Nestor notabilis. The sequence goes on along the minus strand of NW_009926085.1, from coordinate 51,422 downwards.
GGAAAAATCAAACAGGACAGAAAACAGTGCAGTTGAAAAGTAAGTTCCCTTTTGTTTGTAGAATCTGTTTTAGTGAAACAAAAAAAAGTTGAAATAGTTGTAGCTGTTTAAAAATATTACTGGTGAGATAAGAGAATAAAGTCCATTGCTGAGGGTTATGAGGTGCCACCCTCATAAACACATCTAGCGAACTCTTGCATTTCAGAGTACCTAGTCTTAGACATAATGGATCTCTGTGCATTAAAAATATAAATACATTATATCTGATATGCCAGTGTGATTCCAAGTGCTCTATCACAACAAGCGATGAGCCACACACATCCACAGAGAGCCAACACAAAGTATCTTGATGCAAATCATCCTGTGATGGGGTTACTGAGACAGTGGGGAGTTCCCAACAGTGCTGGGCTTTGCAAGGTGTCCCAGACTGACACAGCCATTAGACATCACAACAAATGCTCCAGGACAAGAGCTCATGAGTGATCTGAAAGAGGGGCAATGCTTCAATATGAAAAATAAATCATTATATCTTGTTTGATCTCCAATGGCCTAAGGAATATTTGACTATTTCTTAAAGGCACAACAGAAGCAATGCCTCCATTTTCTTGATTGTACTCCAACTAGAAGTACTCATCTTGTTATATAACTGCCTTTACATGGAAAGAAAGCCCACTGACATCAATGGGAGGCTCTTCATTGCTCTGAAGTGGTTTTGAATCCATGTCATGCATGTGACTGCCAGAAGATATCACAAATCTCCTGCAACCTCCTTGAAAGATCTAGTTGCTAACCTCTATATTAGTGTTGTATTTAATGAGACTGACAGAGACCATGAAGCCACTTCTTCAGGACCTCCTTTCTTCTGTGATCTATGGCTTGAAATTAAAGCTCAAAAAATAACATTGGAAGTAATACATTCTTCTTGTCTTTGATGATCTTTGTACAATTTTTCTCAATTATGCTGATGATAGTCCTTCAAATTAACACCGACATAGAACAATTGTATCTTTCTGTACCATTTCTAGCACTTACACAATTATACCATTGAAGGACACCTTGACTGAGCTGTGGTGACTTACACAGGACTGGCTTAGGAGGTTAGCATTACCTCTCTGCCCTGCCCCTTGCCAAGTGTTCTCAGCCAAGCCTGCAGAATGAGACTTTTGTATGTCCCCTAGCTGTCACAATTCACAGCAGTACTTACTGATTCAAACTGAAACTGGTAACAGCTCACTTAGTACTCCAGGTTACACACCGGCATAGCTGGGGAGCCAGCTCACATTCAGTTTTGCCACCTCTGACATAGAAGTGGTGAGACCAGCAGCCCTAGGGAGGATGGCCATGTCGTAACGCACCTCAGAGGCATTCCCTGAGGTACATTATACGCACTCTAAAAATCAGGCATTTGGTGTTCAAAGCATCAGAGGAACGTAGAAACTGAACCAGCCTGCTTTGTTGCATAATGCATTCAATCCTCCTGCATCAACTAATACTGTGCTCTAGAAAAAGCACAGCTGGCAGAACAGCTGCTGAACAGGTCACAGTGTCAAACATGGATTAAAAACTAGGGTTAGTGATCCATACTTAACACAGAAAACAACATGTCGAAAAGGAAAGAAGCCTCTCAATCCCCCTGGATCTTTCTTTAAAGAGAACTAAGATGTTAGGAAGTTATGCAAAACACTTTTCAAAACAAAATATACAGGTAATATATCATGAGCACTGCAATGTCAGCATAAGGAATCCTACCCAAATGGAACCGGACAAGCACTTGAGGAGTATTTTACAATCACAGGGTAAAGGCACAAACTAGGATAAAAGAAATATTACCATCTTTTCATTGTTCAGAACCGAAGACTTTCCTGGCTGGTAGTCATAAATGCTTCTGGGCTCTGCACGGTATTTTCTGGTGTCCACCTTCTTGTCTGGAGGCTCCCAGTCAGTCCTGAGGAAAGAAAGATCAATTAACCCAAAACACTGTGGCTTCCATGGAGATAAGCACTTCTATTTGACAGGCGCCTTTCCCTGTTAATCATAGTTAAACAGGGTATTTGTTTTGATGTAGGAAAGAAGCCTGCTGCAAAATGAATAGTTCAGATAGGGCTCCAGTTTTTATCTATAGCAGTTTGATATAGCTCAGCTGCTGACATTGTTGGAGCAGAGGGAGTTTTTTGCAAGTACTTTCACACTAGCACAGTTCAGACAGCAGTAGTCACAAAGTATTCAGGGTCCATATCCTACAATGTTTAGCTCCTCTAAGAAGGAATATAGAAAAGGATAATAGGAATAGGGACTATAACGAAGGATAAGGAAGGAATAAAGGAATATAGGATAACAGGAAGCACTAATTATTGCAATCTTTTCACTTGCAAGAGTTTTCTCAGAGGGCCAATGCAGTATGATTTCAATTCCTGCATAAGAAAGACACGTTTTATCAACAGGCACTGTCTCCTGATCCAGAGGCCCGAGATGTTCACTGAATTAGCAATCTCAAACTATGGCATTGTTCATTTTAGGCAGCAATTTTCTTTAAGTGAAAAGCATTAAGAGCGTGTGGAATTTGGTGAGGGGGAAAAAAGATCAGAAGACAGAAAACAAATATCAGAAATGACACTACCACCAAGAACCTACTTCTAATAAAGTTCATATGAGTGGGACTCCTCAAAAATGGAAAATGTAACAAAACTTTTACCAAGGCTCAACATAAATCCAAGTTTTACTTCTCCACAATTATTGCTACTCGCTTGTATTCTAAGTTGCCTTTACAGTGTCACACTGAGCCAAGAGTTTCCACTGTGCCTCTGTGGTAGGCACTGTATAGGCATAACACCCATGGAAGCACTCCTCACCCAGGCAAGAAACTACGCAACAGACTGTGTGATGCCTGGCAAAAAATAAGACAGACAAAATGGGGGATTAGGATGTGATGATGAAGGAGTTCACTGCTAGGTAGTAGAAGAATCCAAGACAAAACTACATCTCTGTTTCCCAAAAAAAAGTTTAAATGGAGTTGTGGACCTAAAGCTTCCACCTTTGTTCCCTTCCCATTCACAGCTCTCAGAGATTCTTCCAGTACTGAAGTTCAGGTCACCTTTCTGGGCTTGATTTCAACGACGAAGTACGGTTTGGCAGTGGCAAAGTAGCAGACCTCTTAACAACCTTCTCTGAATCAATATTGTCCATCTCACTCTTGGAGCGGGGAACTGAAAGCTGAGTTCTGCCTGCAGGATGACAAATATTCAAACATTGGTGGACTGGATAAGAGTCAAATAAATACATGCTTTACATGTCCTTTCTATTTGACAGATTACACAAGAAATGAGAATAACTTACTGTCCTCAGAATAGGAATAACGAGGAGAGTATGAATCAGAATCTTCATCTGAAAGACACAAGCATTTTGCAAGTGAGCTGAAAAAGCCCCAAAGAAGCAGAGACCCTTCTCATTTCTTCTACTAAAATACTGGTCATAATTTGAGTGATATGTCCAATACTTACCACAGGAAGAGGATCCTAAAAAAGAAAATCTCAGTGAGGTTTAAACTGCATTTAAATGTAATTCCTAGATTAGATATAAATATGAATTATTACTTACACTAATACCTTTTTCCAGGCTCTCAAAGCACTTTAGAAAATAATGACTTTTTATCACAAAACTCTACAGCAAGTCTTATTAGATCCACTTTATCAAAAGCTGAAAGGTAAATAGAGGATCTAAAAGCCATAGTATATGCCAAAAAAAATTAATTATGTGCTAGACATAGTAAAGAACTGAGGAGTCCTGCTCCCAATCACATACGATAATCACTGGGACATCTTCGTTGTATTAACTTATACACCAAGTTGAAGTATGTTCACTGACTCAGATTATTTTTTAAGCACAGATAATACTCCTGGCATGAGACACATATATATTTGCACCAAGAGACTGTCCTTGTTCTGAAGACCTTACTTTTTAAATAGGAAAGACATGTCTATAGCATGAAATAGAGATATTCAAGCAGCTCTAAAAGAGCTAGCAATGACATTAGCGTAACAGTGGTGCAGTCTGGTCCCCAGCTGAACTACCTTCTTTCTTTGACAGTGAAAGTACTACACTGCATCAACACAGCAATGTCATTCCCAGAACACAACTGTCACCTTGGGCCATGGAACCACAAACTATCTTATTCAAAGGTAACACGGTACTGTAGTGCACAAGGCAGATGTGCCCAAAAAGAAGGCAGGAGGATGGCGGCATTACCACCCCCCACTTTATAGGTGACGGACAGAGAGACTTTGACTTGATCAAAAACCTGGCAATATCTTTCCACCATCTTCAACAGGCTTTAGAATGAATCCTCAATGAATTGGAAGTAGTTGCAAGGGAAGCTGGGATCAGACCTGGAAATTGGAGCCACAGGCCCATCACCTTTCCATGCTGAGGAGGGTTCAAACTTGCAGGGATGTGTATGTGAGACATCTACAGGACTTCCAAGGCAAAATGCAGGAAACTACAATGCAATGACTGCAAGCACTGTGAACAAAGGTATTACCAATACTTTTGTGAAGAAACCTCTAAAAGTGAGAGATTCAGAGGGAGAGAGACAGAAAGAGAGAAACAAAATAGATGGAGCCAGAATAAGCTAGATAAGAAATGAACATACTAAAAAACTTCTGTGAATTTAGTGATGCCGATCAACAGACTGAAACAATTTCCAGATATTCTCTCAAGAAGGACAACAATAAGCTGCTACAGCCACTCTTATCTGCTGGAAAAAACAATCTAGCTAAAACAGCTGACCTGAAATTGCACTCAAGCCTTAATCAAGCCTTTCAGGAAGGCTCAAATAAGTCCTAACTTTTAGCATCTCTCTTGGTGAATGAATTAGAAGGTTTAAGTTCCAAACAGATGGTTATTGACTCTGGTGTGCTTATCATAACCTTCAGATTAAAAAAAAGTGAAGGTCAATTTTCAGGCCAATTCCAATATTTTAAACCTAGGACAGAAAACAAATATTTATTTGCTGTTATTACACAGAATTGTTCAAAAAATTCACTGGTATTCCTATATAAAAGTTTTGTTTATTCAGACAGCAAACTACTTGGTAAATCACAAAACTCTTGTACCTGCAAATAGAGATGAACAAATGTCTAAAACTATCTTCACAGCCATTCACCTCTCTTAGTCCTTTTTTGTGCAGGTGATCAATGAAAATATTGATTTACATGAAGAGAAATATCAATATTTATTATAGGTCATAATTCAGACAGGAAAATCACACAATGAAAAATTCACTTAAGTGCTATTTTCCAGTTGCTAGCATTCAAATATCTACATTAATATGGAAAACATTTAAGTTTTGTCTTCAAGTATCTTATAAAGAAGAGTGTCTACATTCTTCCCTTTTCATAGCAAGGACTACTGGCACACAGAAATCAGGAATGATTTGATAAAGATTAAAGAATGAATCAGAAATGGGCAGTATTTCTCAGAGCTGCATTCTATCTATGGGACCCTCCCCTTAATGGAGTAGATATCACCAGTTTGTAATGTCAAAATCTGATTGCTATAACAAGAAGAGACTGTTCCCCTGTAGTTCCTTGAGAATCTGCAGGTGGTTGCTTTTGGTTTATGCTTTTTTTTTCCCATGGGTTGGCCATATTTTCTATGTTTCTAGAGAGACTGTAATTATTTTAGAGGACAGCCTAAATTCTGATGTTTCTAGGAGATCCTATGCATCAGTCCAAAGCAAAAAACCACTGATTATATGGAACTGAGGCTTCAGCCCATCTCTGTATAAACACTTTACCACTGAGTATATAAGTCTGAAATGTTTCCTAAGCATGAAACATGCACTCCAACCCATCAGATATTCTGGATTCCTTATGTAGGAAAGAATCCAAGCAAACGTTAGAGAAATATTTCCTAACATATTGAGAATAAAACCCGAGTGCTTGGTCCAAGAAAATTGAACTACCTAAGCCAGCACATTACTTTCATATGCACATTTATAAGTGTACAGGGGACAGTACACCAGACTCTCAATATGTTATCATTGGTTTTGCAAACTGTTATTTCAGAAAAGAGCAAAATGGATCTCTGTAGAAGTCCATTATCAATTAGTTACTGAGACTCTTTGTTTCTCTCTCATCCATACTTGCATACCATTCTACCAACAGAAAATACTTTACACTGCATTATGATTTGCAAGACAGGACTCTTCACCTACAGGTTACACCAAGAAATAAGCAAGTACCTTAGATACCTGAGTGACACTTGTCCACATCTATTTTAACCGTGACATGCTCCTTACATCTCCTAGTCTTCTTAGAGCATTTCAGTTAGAACCCATATTGTATGCTTTCTTCTTATGCAGTACCCACCAGATGTTTAATATAAACATCGAATGAAATGGTTAATAGTCTCACCAGGGTTGGCTTGAGGCACAGGCTAAGTAGGCAAGTTCCTAAATTGCAGGATCTAAAGTGACACCAAAGTGCCACCAAGTCAACAATGTTGTCACCAAAAAAAAATTCCCAATCAGTAAATTTTCACATGCCCAATGCCTGCAGCAGATTCCAGTGTTTCTCATATATGTGTTTTCATGCATACACACACAGTACACAACTATCACTGCAAGACGCTATTTCACCATCCCTGAAACATGACTACAAAGGATTCTTGTTCGTACATGTAGTTTAAAGGAACCTGCTGAGTACATGAAGAGGATCAGGTAAAGACAATGTATATTTGCAAGATGCACTGATGAGACTATTAAACTCTGTCCTTGCCTAGATATGCCAAGTGCACTTAAGGCCAGCCCTGAACCTATGTTACCAAGTTATGTGTATTTTAAATGATTACATTGAGGGACTGACTCAAAACCCACTGAAGCAAGCAGCCTTTTTACCAATAGACTTCATTGGCGTTCTGGGTCTGGCCCTAACACAGTGTTAGTATTCAAAACCAGAAGTCAATAATTAAAGAAATGTATTGATCTGAAAGGGGGTAGGAGAAATCTCAGTTAAACCACATCTTTACGTGTAAGTCAACATTTTAGGCATGTTAAATAATCACTGCACGCACATGGCTGCATACAACTGATAAGCGCATAAAACCAAGCAAACCCCAAGTAGCATTAGTCAAATACTAGTTACAAAGCCAGAGGAGCACTGCAAAGCCAAAAAGGCAGTCAAGGCAATGCTTAGAGTGCAGCAAATCATTAAGAGGCAGCATAATGCTCAGCAACCAGAAAAAAACTCCAGGAAGAAAATAAATGGGTAAGGCAGCATTTGTGCAGAAAAATATATATGGTCCTTTATTACCTTCAGAGATAGGACTAGGAGTAGACGCAGGAAACTGGTATGTAGGAGAATAAGGATTGTCTTCTGCAGCAGAGAAAAGCAGTGGATTTTAAAGCTATCCACAGTAAAGTGGAGGTTCTGCTTCATCCCCCAATTTTCTGTCACCGTATGATTTTATTGCCTACTTTAACAATACTAGAGTAAATGGCATCATGCTTTAAAAAAAAGATTAATGGATTAGCAAAGATTTTGTTATTTTATGCATCACACAAGATGGTATAGTGGGCATAACTGCATTTCCAACCAGTGTAATACATGGGTAACAGAAATCTAGAACCTGCATCTAGTCACTATTAGGGTGCTATAGTACAGTTAACTCAAAGCACAAGACAACAGATACTCTGACTAAACTTCTGGTACCTTCAGTTTTTTGCTGGATTTCAGGAAGTTCAGGAAATATGTAGGTAGGGCAATAAGGGTTTTCTTCAGAAGTGTCTAAGGAGAGGAACGTGATTTGCAAAAAAGAACAGAGAGGACAGATTTAAAGGGGAAGAAGGGCGAGACAAGAATCCATACAAGCTGGCTGCAGAACAGTCTCTCCCATGCTGGTGTTCTAGCATGACACAACCTAGGTGCCTCTTTGCATATTGCTGCCTTGCATGTCTGGGCCCTGTGAGAGATTCTGGAAGCCAAGGGGGCTGAAATAATTCTCTTCCTTCTGAAGCTGAGCTTCTGAAGCTGAGCTTCTAAAGCTGAGCTGAAGAACCTCTGTTAGGAGCACGAGGATTAGGATCTCATTCGATTCGGTACAACACAGCATCAACCTATGCATAAAGCTCATCATGACAGCACCTGCAGCAGCAAATACAGCTCCAGTTTTGCATGCTCTGTGTTTTATTATATAACCATGATTCTGAACTGCATTTACCTGCATGTCAGGCTGTTCAGAGAGTAGTTTTCAAGTGCTACTGCAGCCATTTTTCACACAGAAGAAAACATGAGTGCAGCCAGTCACAGAAGTGCCCCGAAGTAGGGGATCCCCTCAGAGTACACCATTACAAAGTTTGCAAGTGCTCACCCCAATTTTAGGTTTTGAAAAGAGAAAATTTGAGGTTTTTGAAAAAAGCAGAGATCAGATTCTGAACTCACCAAATAAACAATGGAAACCTTTCCACTAGTTTCAGTGAGCTTCAAATCAAGCTTTACAGTGTAAAAATTCCTCTTTTGTACAGAGCAGTTTCAGTGATAACCTACTGTCCTTTAAAAGTGTGCGTGTGTGTGGAGGCTTAGCTGCTAAAACTGGAGTTCAGGGATCTATTTTCTTAAATATGGAGTTATCATCAACTGTCTGAACTCAATTAGTTATCTTGATTTCATGAGGGCACTGCAGTTCACCTTTCAGAACAACTCAGACCTTCCACTGGACTTCACTGTTCTCTCACCTTTGCCTTCAGAGATTTCAAATACATTGTTTGAGTTCTGTGGTGCAGAGCAAACACTAGTTAACATAAGATGTTTCATTTGATTAGCCAGTACAATTCTTTCCATAAATGAAACAAAATATTACCAAAGTGGTCTTTTAAAGTAAATAAAAAAACCCATCTGTGTTACAGTACCTCTGTTTAGCTTGTGGATCTGTTTGAACATTGTCTTGTACCAGTCCTTTGATCTGTCTGTATTCTATTGGAAAAATAAATACGCACATAATCACAACCATGAATTCTACCAGTCTTTCAAAGTTCTTATGAATCTTACAGCAATGAAAAAGGTTTACACTGCTATATGAAATTAATACTTCGAAATACAAGTGATTTCACTCAGATATATAATCTCATAGATAATGAAACTACAGGCTTCACTAAAGTTACTAATAACATACAGGCTTTGCAGGGGTTGGTTATAACCTGTGTAGAATTGTAGATTGTGTGGAAGGTTTTGCATATTAATCTGATTTGACATCTAAAAGTAGACACCTCGCCCATTTTAGTCATACATACCAATTTCTTAAATATTCAATGGACAGGTAGAAACACTTAGTGCTCAAGTCGCTCTGGACACTAGTTGTAAAAACAGGTTAATAATTCTTTTCACAATAATTCCCCTGAACACTGAATTAACTTAAACATGTCATATAAAAGAGGTATCTGCCTTTAAGATGGCTAAAAATAGGACAAAATTCTTCCTTAGCTGCTAGCTGCAAAAGAAAAGAAGAGCAGAAACCAGTATTTTCAAATACGATGAGAAGAGTGAATCAAGTTTTAATCCACATCCCCCTCCACCCCCCAAGGCAACTGAAACAGGTCATTAATAGCAAATAATAAAAATAAAAAATAATATAATAAAATACATTGGAACCAGAATTCTGTCCTCTCTTAATCTCTGCAACCTCTGGAGCTTTAGTGAATTCCCCAAGCCCTAAGGCAGGCAGAATCTGGCCCAGGTTTTGTGCATTTGTGCTCAGTGTTGTCTTACCCTCAGTGGAATGCCAATATCATCAACAGAGGTATCAGCCATGTGCTGAGGGCTCTTGACAGTGCTTCTCTTTTCCTCCATTGCTTTCTTCTCATTTGGCACTGGTCTCCTGAAGTGGCTTGTCCCGTATAAGTGCTGAACCAACTTTATCAGAAACTAGTCTGTCTGGCACTGAATCTGGAAATGACAATGAACAATTCTTATCCCAGCATTTCACCACATCACCACATTCCACTCTCTTAAGGCAAAAATCCTAGCAAGTAGTTGATGAGACAGACTGTGCCACTGCTAGTTATGGTTAACATCTGGACTGAAGGAAATCTAGCATGAAAACGTTTGATGCCAGCAAAAGTGGGCTAGCATTTCTCAGCTGTCATGTAAGACAACAGAAAATTTTCATTTCAAGGACTGTTTTTGGGTTGGTGTTTTGTGTCTTTCTGACCACGTAGTGACTCTGCAGTCTCATTCTACATCCAAAAACATCGGGGATACAGCCTCCTAGAAATCTTTTTCTGCTGGTGATTTCAATCTAACAGAGCATCCTACCAGGTAGTGGAGCACTATTCTTTAACAGCTTGCACTCACGTGCCTGACAATCCCATTCATTATAGTCCTCTTTATTACATATGATGCTTCTAATTCACCTCTGTGGCCTAACCAGAGTTTTTAAATAGTAAATACTAGTGTTGTTTAAGCATACATATGATTCCTCTTGAACATGAATCTCCATAAAGATTTGGGGAAAAAAAACTAATTGCTGCACTCAGAATTCCTTGATGCAGCACCACTGACACCCACACATAGCAGCAGGCACCACGACTACTGGCCAAGGAACCAAGGCAGCCCAGGTTGCTCTGAAGCTCTAAAATGTTCGCAACCCTTAGGTTCTGCCAATGACTTTTAATATGTAGATTTTCTGGAGAGGAAACGTATGATTTTACAGTCTGCCTCATCAAGACTTTGCCAAGTTCTATCCTTTTTACGTCACTGCATGCATTGAAGACAGAAAGAGAAAGGTATTTTTATTCACATGCACATCGCCATACTGCCCAAAGCCATTAAGTGTGCAGAAATCTGAAAGGGCCAGTTAGCAGAGGAAAGGCTCATGCATAACAAAGCATTGGACTGTTGGTACCTTGAGCAAACACAATTCTGCCCTGCAAAACTCAGTGCATGAAGGATTTGTGTTTGAGTGGTTGGTATGAAATTACCATCAAATTTTAGGTCTTCGTCTTCTTTAAGAGAAAATGAAACAATGTTTATACATGTTCAAAATGAGGCAAAGCATCTATTAAATCCTTGTTTAGCATTTTCATGGAATCATAGAATGGTTTGGGTTGGAGAGTTGGAAGGGACCTTAAAGATCATCTAGTTCCAACCCCTCTGCCACAGGCAAGGGCACCTTCTACTAGGCTAGGTAGACTATTTCCCCTCCCTGTGAAGGTGTGTGCATTGTCTTTTGGTCCTTTCATGTCCCTGAACAGGGGTCTCTACTTTGTAGGAAGTGTTTAGTTCATTTACATTACTAAACTCCTTACTAAGCCTCTAGGAACAGAGGTTATTCTTCTATAACCTGGAAGACCAAAAGGACATGGGTTTTTGGATTTGGATGAGCATGCAGAGAGGATGCAAACTTCAGGAAAGGTCACAGCTTTCTTCCATTGCTTCTCATTGTCACTGCTGATGTTACAAGTCCTGAGCTTCTGCCTGGGAAAGTCATTATTTTCTGCAGGACAAAGAATTTGACACCAGAGAAGGTCACAAAGTCCTTCTCTAACAGGACTGGTAATATATATTATTTCTTTTTGATTCTCTAGCTTCCTGCACAGGAAAAGTAGTTGGCTGCTTGCCAGGCAGACCCCAGTGCCCCAGCCATGATCTAAACAAAATCTTTAATTTGATGATTTAGCAGAAATAAAACTCTGGCCTGTGCCAGTCATCTCTCAACCATGAATTCACACCTTCAATATTATAACATGAAATTTTATGAGCAATCTAGCATGATATAGCCAGGTGGGAGATCTACCAGCCAGTTAAATGTATTCAAAATTTTTTTTTTTGAGTGCAATTAGAACTGGTTGAAGTGCTGGACTGACAACCCTGAAGAAAGGAAAGGCCTGTCTGACAGCACAGTTATATCAGGGCAAACCCTCCCTGTGTACTCTGCCAGGAAAGTCCTTCCAAGGTCCACAGGACTCAACCAGAGAATCAGCTTAGTTGCTGGTCCAGTTTGGCTGCTCAGCTGATACTGCAAACACAGACACCTGTTGCACAGCTGTCTTTGCAGAGGGAGGAACTAAAGCAGACATCTTTCACCAAAAATTTCCTATAATACCCTACAACTTGGAAAATAATGGCTAAACTTCATACTGATTTTTTGCCATGGAGTTTCAATGATTTCAGAAGAGTTTATGGAGCTATATACCAGGCTTTGACATATTTAAAAATTAGAGCACCAAATCTGATGCCTGATCACCCAAATAAACAGATTGCACCAGCAAGCACAATCCATGGTACCTGAGCTATCCTTTAACAAGAGCAGCAGCAATATATGGGGTTGTACAGCAACAGTTTTACTGCTGTGACAAATACGACATAAAAAATAGGGGGAGAGGTGGCAACCAGCAGCTTTGTGTGGTCATTTTAGTATACTAAAAGCAGATGCAGACCCAGCGGTGCCACAAAATGCTTCACTCTTCCTGACCAAGGATCATTCGGGCTGTAATAAACTGCTCTGTGGCTATCTCTAGTTCAGAAAACAAAGGAGTTCCTGATAATTAAGGGAAACACCTTCCAAAAGGGAAAACCAACAGGAAACTTCTGTCCGGTCTTGCAGGCAAGTATTAAATTCATAGCTGAGTCGTGTCAGATGAGATACTACCTAACTAAGGGAAGGAGCCAAGAGAAACCAGTGGAAGCTGTATGCAAGCATGTCACCTCAGCAGGGCGGCAGCAGGGAGGACGGACAGGCTGGTATAGCAGCCGAAGGAACCTGGCAGATGAAGTTGGACCAGGTCAGCAGCTGCCTCATGGGACAGGCTCTATCAGTCCAGGGCCAACACAGCAGAATAAGAGCACACAGTACTGGCTTCCCTGTGTTTCTATTTGTGACATTTAAAGTGCTTAGGCATTTTCTGTGATGCTCTTCTCTCTCACTTCTCCATTTACCCTGCCATGGCCATAACCCAACAATAACAATACGGGTAAGTGGTGCATAATGTGCTGGTCCTATAATGCCCACTACAGACTGACCTTCTCCTATTTGGGGCACGGGGAGGGAAAGATGACCAACTTGCCCTTCTTTCAAGGACAGACTCTCATACCCATTACAAGAGCAGAGAACTGCCCAAAGAAGGATGGCAGCACACATGCATACTTGCATATTACAATTTTATAATCTATTTCTTGACATCTGGCACAAATACGTGTGCTCTTGGAGTCATGTAAATATTGGTTTTTATTTCTCTTCCTTTCCCCTCACCACAAGCAAGACTAACTCTAATGGCTATGTAGAGAAACTTGAGAATATGCCCCACGAAAATAAACCTAAAGGCTCAAAAGGCAGCCCCCAAAGTCAGCTAGAACAATCAAACTGTATGTAAATCTTATGACTTAGGAGGAACAGATGAGTAATCTAGGTTTTCAGTATACTAACATGTGGCCACACCGGTAGCATTTGGAGAACAGACTGAAATAGTTTGGTGGCCTGGACTAAGCCAGGACAAATATTTACACTAATTCCTTTGCAGTTCCTGGGAAGTGTGTTTGCTAAAGGTACTCCACAAGCTAACAAAGCAGCAGCTTTGCTCCACCAGAGGCAGCAGCTGGGGGGTAGCAGACCTTTCATATCATACCTGCCAGGCTACTAAGCCTTTTTTGCTGTTCTGTGGTAAAGGAAGAAACAAAACAAAAAGAAATACAGAACAAATGGGTGAGACATAAACAGCAAGTGCTCTGGTGCTGCATTTCTGACAGGCAAGAAATACACTGTAGACAGAACAGCAGCAGCTGCTGAAGAGAATCTGTTTTCAAATACTCTGCCAAAGTGACAGCCCACAGTCTCTTCTCCTCACAGCAGCCTTGTGGAATAACATAAATCTCATGATGCAGTGACCAATATTATTTACATAGGGCTTTTTTTTTTTTTTTTAAACATCAGAGAATGAAAAAAGTCGGACAGGAGACAGCTTGAAAAACAGTAAAGACTCCCAGAGTCAAACAACTTGTCAGCTAACTCTGTTGCCCATTAGCATGAAACACATTTTGAAGCAGTAACGCTGTAGCACTTTGAAGGGATGCAGGAAAGGATCAAGTCATTGTTGGTGCTTGCTGAGTCTCATCACAATCTACTGAGCCACCGGTTTGGTGATTTGCACACAGACACAGCTTGATTAAGGCTTTGATTCTCAGAATGCTCCCCTTTGTTTAGGGCCTTTCATTACTGAGTTCCCAGACTGTGACATTTGTAGTGTCTTCCAGCATGTTTGACCACCCTAAAGTTGATGCTCACAGCTGCTTTCTAAAGGGATACCCAGATGACTTGCCCAAGTCACAGCTGGGAATAAACCAAGAATCCTTAGCTCTCTGTTCTCTGCTTTTTCTATTCCCTAGCAATTAATCCTTTCATTCAAAGCATGAAAACCATTTGAAAAGAATAAAGGATTTTATTGACATACAAAAATACAAACACTCTTGAAAGCCCATACCGTTAATGCGAAGATTTAAAAACTTTAATATATTAATCACACCTGTTACATAATCATAATAAACCATGCCATGCAATGCCTGCCCAGGAAATAACTGTGTTGTGGGGTGGCATGGGACAATTGCCAAGCAAGTCTGCGGTAGATAACAATCCTCCAGGATTATGCTGTTTCGTAGCAGAACCCACCTTTACTAGATATTTGTACCAAGTGGATCATCTCAGCAAGGGAGACCAATATTTCTCCTCACTAAGTGCAGCTCCCTCACCAATACCTATCAGCTTTGTTCTTTAACCCTAGCACTTCTACTCTGCTAACCACCAATGGCAAGTTGCTAGTGCACATTATGCTCACATGATAGCTACTAACACGTGAAACAAACCCCTATGTGCAAAAGGAAAAAAGGAAGGGTTAGCAATCTGAACCTGAAAAGCAGATGGGAACCACCTGCTTCAGGGTTCACTCTTTTAAGCAGGCCATCAGGATTGGCTGCTGTATTATGAGAAAGGAGGAAAAGATGCAAGTAAAGGATGGTCTCAGCTTCTGCCATCACATTCACTGGGGAGAATTATGTTCAATCACTAAGGTCTCCTGACAAGAACATGTGGTTTAAAGAGTAGATACTTGAGAGCTCTTTCCTATCTTTTCCTCCACAGGAGAGAGAATATAATGGATTAATAGACTTTTCATTTAAAAAAAACTATATATATAAGTACTATTTACATGAAGAGGACATTTCATTTTCACTTATGTCTCTTAGTAGGGAAGAAAGTCGCTGATGGACAGAAGCGGAAGGAGTAGGAGGTATCTATTTCACTCTCCTGCATGACGAGAGCCAGCTTGCAAGTCCCAGGCATACACCAGCTAAATGAGGTTTTCACTCCTGATCTTGTGTTCTGGAACTGTAAGCAAAGGCCAAAAACTTGTAGGCTTCTCAGAGAAAGGGTTGAGCAGAGGAACAGAACTGCTGGCACCAGTGAAGGAATGAATGCAGATGCCTCCAAAGTTCCCAGAGGAGGGAGCACTGGAGGAGACTAAGAGCTGAAACTACTAACAAATGGGGAAAAGGAGGCAAGTATTTGAGTACATTTAGTGCAAAATAAAAACATAGATGAACCAAGACACCAACAGATTGTGAAGGGAAGAAATTCTTACGTTGGTGCTAGGAATGAGCAAGAGGATCTGAAATGACTTGTTTATAAGCATCAATCTTATTCAGTTGGCATTACTGAAATCCAGTATAAAAAATTCTGAGCTCTCTCATCACAGCTGAATAAGATGAAGCAGACAAAAAAAGGATATAGTGTAGTTTCAAATGCCATTACCTGTTTCTAAGTCTCTGACAGCTCCACGTCAAAGGGTCTTACATGCTTACAACTTAATGAACTAGCAGATAAAGCATAAAATAGGGCAGTAGGTGATGTCTGCTACAACAGTCACTCCATACAGAAAGATAACCACCTCCTTAAAAAACAGTCAATCTACTGAGGAGAAAGTCACATTATCCGTCTGGAAGACTAACTAAAATACTGGAGATCAAAGATGCTAGCTTTAAAATGACCCTGAAAATTCTAATTCAGAGGGTATTTCATAGAAGATGAGAGGAATTCATTTTAAACCTCATCTTGACATGAAGGAATTGATTTCAGCACAAAACATAATTAACCATTCAGGTGAAGGTGGATCATAAACTAGTAACAATTCTTTACATGCTACAAGAGCAGAACAGTTTTGAATAGATAAGGTCCATAAAGTTGAAACCAAATACGAATTATGTCAGCCAGGACAGAAATGTAACAGGTAACTAAGATGTGAGAACCATTTAAAAACACTAAGCAAAAAGAAATTTGAATGCTATGCTGGGATAAAGCCTAGCTAGGAATGGAAGCATAATGAACTGTAAGAAACTCTCAACACATAAAAAGATGGAAAACTAAGAAAACATATACCTGTGAGTAGGTACCATGTGCTCAGAAATGAAAGAAAGTGACAACAGAAGAAAAAGAATTAACAGAATGTCTGACTCAAAAATAGGTTTTGACGTACATGAAGAATAAACAGGCAATGATCTTGTTCTTCTACCAAATAGACACAGTAGAGCTGTTAATAAGAGGGCAGAAAAGATGACATCTGATTACTCTTTCCATTCTGCGGGGGGGGGGGGGAGAGAAATCTGACATCCTACAGCCTGATGAAGAAATACTTTCCACTTCAACAGCAACTAAGGACTATGCTGAATGACAAGAACTGAGATCAGATGCTCGAAAAGTAGCATCTTTCCAATACTAAAAGTACAGCATATAAACTGTAGTGAAGAGTGTTAAAGCAGTTTTCTGCTCTAAAGAGAGCAGCTCATTGGACCATTAACATTCATCCTCAGCATGCCCTGGAATACAAAGGAACCTTCCTTTTCCAGGACAAGGAAGAAAGCAAATGTTGTAATAACCTTTGAAAAGCATCAGTGTGATGGCTGGGACTTCTATCTGTCAAGTTGACAATAATGCCAGAAAAAAAAAATAAAATTGTAATGACTTATATGGGATTTTACTAATAAATACATAGTATGATACACGACAATCAATACAGATTTATGACTAAGATGCCTTGTCAAACCAGTTCAATATGATTATAAGTTTGACCAAAAAAGACTGAAAAACACACATTAGAACAAGATACAGGCACAATCAAGTTGCTCATCGGGTGATTATATTGCAGTCAACAAAAATGCTATTAGAGAAGCTCTTCAAACTATCAGGATACAGTATCGTGAGTGCTAATGGTCAGAGTAAAGACATTCAGACAGGACAAATCAGTAACTGTAAAGATTATTAGTTAATGGAACAACTTGATAACAGCTGTCTCAGAGCCAGTGTGTGTGGATCATCACATTTTACAGATTTGTCTCTTATGCAGAGAGACAAAAAGAAAATATCCTTGTGTGGTACACACTGAAATGCTTCAGATTTAATGCAAAAAACAACCAAAAGAGTATCCCCCCCAAGAAACTGAACAAAAAGCTTTGACATAAAAAAGGATCCCTCAAATATTTTTTCTTCTTGAAGCAGTTGGGGAATCCAGACACCCTCATTCAGAAGCACATAAGCAAAGCTGCTTCAGATGCTAGCAAAAAGAGATAACCCACTCATTACCCCTATAACCAGCTGGGCTACAGTGAAGATGCTATCTTCAAGATCAACAACTATATCTGTTTAAAAAACCCACTAAACAACAAAACATAAGGGGCTACAAAGCAGCACATAAATGCACGCCTGTAATTACAGAATGACTACAAGATGAAGAGTGCAGGCCTGGCCCCTATTTTCTGATTTTCTTTTTTTCTTTGCAAAAGATAAGTCATAGCATTGTAGACTGGAATCTGTCTGTCCTGGTGTTTCCTATGTCCACTGGAAACCAAGGCAAATTGGTCTGCACCTTTGTGGCCCTTTATAAGCTACTGTCTTCAGCGACACACAGTGAGCTGGGAGGCTGGGGTAATGCCACCCATCAGGGGAACTAAAAAGGAGAAACAAAGTTTCCCTCTAATGCCAGAGGCAAAAAGACGCAACTCTCCATTCAAAAAGAGCTGCTGTGAGGCAGAGAAAGGCTTAGATGAGTAAACAATGCTCAAACAACATTGGTTTGCTCATATGTAAACCCAGAGCTCTAAGCCTACTGCAGCAGAGTTTTAGTTGATCCAGTTATATAGGAACAAATTGCCAAGTTCAAACTTATGGGCAAATGTATTATTTACTATTGGGTAAATTCTGCTGAGAATCAGAAGTCAAATCACTCCCACAGTAACTGAAAATACTGCTGCTTTCACACTCCAGTAGCTAAGAAGTAACATAGCCCCTTCCTTTTCCAGCGGAAAAGCTCAAGCTACCTTGCTCCTACTGATAGATGTGAACATACCCCTTTCCACTATGACAGGACACCTGATGGGGGATAAGTGTTACCCTGCAATAACTTACTCAGATGTCCACAGCCTGCTGTAAGCCTCTCCCCCAACCTCAGAATGGCTCTGATTGACAGGTTTTAATCAGAGAAAAATAGGCATTGTCCCACAGCTCTAATCTCTTACTTGCACCTGTTGTATTCTCTAGTCACTAAAACTTTTAAGTTTTGTTAGCTTTTAGTAGTCTGGACTTAATTGTCCATGGCACACACATTCTCTAGTTCCTTGTAGCATAACAGGTTGCTCAGTTTGAGTCACAAATATCTAATTGGAAGTCTCCTTACCTCGATTGTGCTGCAAGAGGACAATAGTGGGATTGACGATTGTGGTAGATGGATAGGCAGAGGAAGACTTGTTGATTGAAGTGAAGGAGGCTGGATAGTCAGTGCCAGTGCCAGACTGGGGCACTTCATTTAGCACAGGACTTGGGTCCTGGAAAGGAGAGCAACATATCATTAGCAGCATGCAAAAGGCTGCTACACTGAGAAAATCTGGAAAATACCCCCCACGTTTTAAGCTGAATGAGAAGCACAATCACAGCAAATTTTAGTAAAACAGGCATAAGCATGAGTGTTACCCTGCTCCCTGTATGTACCCTGCTCGTTGTTAATGCAATTAGTTTGCTAAGGCAGTACTATAATTATTTGGTGTTGAGTTTCACAACTCCAACCCCAAAAGGAGGTACTAAATTAATCCAGCAAACTTGCTGGAGGAAACACAGGGTGCCAGAAATGAGCATATCTCATTTCTGAGGCACTGAAAAACACAGACATCTTTCCCCCAATATATACACACACAAACTTTTGTTTCGAAAATATTCCTTTCAGAGCAAGAAGTCAGACATGCAAAACTCATGCAATTCTGTAATGAAACAGTATTATTGCAGCTGGTTTGGTAAGTAAAGTCTGAGGAATAAGGTCAACACTGTCACTCAGGAGACAGTATAACACCTACCTGGTTTGAATAATGAAATCAAAACCCCAAAACTGATGAGAGCAAAAAGCAGGACTGTAGCAAGAAAGATACTCAACATGGCTTTGCAGCTGGAGCACAGACAACAAGCTGCTCTTGCTCTCCTAAAGCATCCAGCTGCATTATTTGCTAATTTCAAAACCACCTTTGGTATCACTACAGCTCTGTTTGTTCTGTAGAAATACAGGCTGTGTCAGCAAGGAGACTTTAAAAACTAGTTCACCTTTGCAAAATCTCAGTCCAGGGATACCAGGCTTTTGCTGGTAGTAAGGTGAAAAGATAAAGAAAGGATGATGACTAAGACTGTGTATGCCAGTTCAGGCTGAGATTTTACAAATCTTGTTAAGGATTTTGCAGACACAATTACCGTTAACTGGGAGTGAGCATCCAAACAAAAAGAGTATGGAACAGCATAACATATTTCTGCACTTCTACTACCCCACTGCCAGTCTGAAATGGTGCAGGCCACTGATCTGCAAAATGGAGCTGAGCATTCAGGGGGATTTTCGTTGGTAATACTAATAATAAAAAGAATATGCGCAGGATAATGCTCCGGAAGAATTCCTACTCCTGGCTTTTCTGGCCAAGTGCAACCCAATGCCTGTTATACACACCAGCATCAGGGGAAAGGACGTACAAGATCAGGGAGGGGGCTGAAGAGAGGCCAAAGTGAGGCCTGGCACCAGTGCTCAGAGATAAATAAGCAAGAATTTACCATAATCTGAATAAGCATCTACAGTCTGTCCAACCAAGAGGGGAAATAGGGAAGAACAATCCTATTCCGATGGCTAGAGGTGATCTTACTCCAAGCAGCATCTGATCAGGCCATAAAAATTTCATGAGGACAGACGAGAATCAATGTTTCTCAGAAATAGGTGTCCCTAAGAGAGAGATCCAGCCCCATTTCCCTGGCTGTGATAATATTCCAAACAATGCAATTTGGGAAAAGGAGCGGGAGTCAAGAAGTAGAAGAGATTTGAACTTCACTTCGATAACTAAAATATAAAGAGCCCCTCAAAGAGGGATGTCAGGTCAGGGTAGGCTCAGCAGCCCCAGCTAAGTCACAAAATTTGGTGAACAAAGACCATTTGAATCAAAGTGGAAAACAGCTCTGTGACTACATGCCTGAAGTGAGCATGCCCAAAAATGTTTCAAAGCTCCCATCTCATGAAAATCAGGTACAACAAAATTTCCACTCCTCTGCCTGCTGAATTCTTCTGAAGCCTGCAGATAGGCTCCATGAAAAAAATAAAATAAAACAAAACAAAACCACCCAAACACCCAACCATTCCCCCCCCCCAAAAAAACCCCAAACCCGACCAAAACAACAACCACCACCGCCACAACAACAAAAACCCACACAAAAACAAAAAACCCCCAAACAATCACCACAAACAAAACCCTCAATCTGTCATTGCTCTCTGCAGTAAAAAAACCCACTGATTCCAACAGAACCAGAAAGGTCAGTGCTGAGAACTTCTGAACACATCATCCTTGGTTGTTCTTTTTCTTTTTTTTCCTCCCACATGCCTGTTTGCTATATGCCTGTAAGTGTCAGAAGACAGAAAAGGCACCATGATGAGAGGAAAGTGTTTCTCCTGAACTTATTTGTAGAAAAAAAAAAAAAAAAAGAAAAAACGGTGGTTGTAAGGCTTCCAGTACAAGGAGGGTCAGGTACTTCTTGCCTCCTCTGCAACTTTAACTGAGAGCTACTCTTAGTCCTTGTCCCCAAGGACTTTTTTAAAACAGGTGATGAGCTTGAAGATAAACAAATACCTAATCCAAGAAGAACACAGTAAATTCCAAGTTAAAAGTGATGTGGATTGAATTCTTCCAAATTTTCAAAGACCGGTAATTCCAAACTGAAGAGACACTCTTCTGCTCATCAATCCCAAAACACCTACACACTTGGAAGACTCTTAGCTCAGTAACTGATATTATTGCTTGTAGGTCATTGGATACTGGCATCAGTCTTACACTGACTTCAACAAGGATTTGTGTGGGGAGCATACAGTGGCTCCAAGTGGAACAGAAAGCCTGCCCTAACCTTTAACTGCTCTGCTGTTGCTGCTTTAAAATTTATCCAAACACAATTAAGGATGCTATTAAAAGAGCCTGAAGAGATCAGTTAGTGCAGCTATTCTGTTTATACAGAATAAATTATTCTGAACAAGTTCTCTGAATACTCTTAAGGCGTGCATCACCTAGCAGAATGGGCACAATGGGAGACGGTCAACTTTTGTTGCGAGAAGTCAGTAGAAGGTTCAAAGCTGCACAAGGCAGGCAACATGCATGCACTAGCACAGGATGTAAACAGGGTTTCAGTTGTCATGCTGTTTGCAGGGAATGAGTCATCATTCCTCTCTCAAGTTTAGTATTGAAAGGAGAAAGTAATTTTTATCTGGGAATACAAATTTAGGAAAAGAGCAAGGAGTGTACTTGGCAAGCTTACTGTATGTGAGATGACTCCAGTGATTTCAGGCTTCAAGCCCCTGTGCAAAGTCCCTGTGACTGGAGGGACAAGTGAAGGTGGTGACGAGAAGAATGCCAGTTTTGGGTAAACAGAGGGTAATGTGCCAGATGTGGAGGGTGCTTGGTTATGGTGGGAACCCCTCTGGAGATGTGGGGGAATGAAATCGTCTAGAGTCGGAAAAGTCAAGGGTGAGCCAGGAGGAACAATCTCAGGGAATGTGGAGCCTTGCCCAAAAGGAACCAGAGGCGGTGGTGGAGTGCTGGAGCTGCCTTCTTGCTGTCTTTCTGGATTAACCTGAAGGAGGGGGACTACTATAACCCCGGGCTGAGCTGTGGTGGTGGCAGTGGCATCCTGTAGGAAACAAGGTGTTGTTATGCAACAGGGAAGATTGATACTTTAGTCTAATGCAGCCATATAGCATCATGCAAGGATGCACCCAAAATGATACAAAGCCCCAACAGATTTTCTTTCCTTCGGAAGACAGTCTTGCAGCCCTGGCCTCTACAAACACGCACCGTTTTTCACAAAGATTTTCCTTTCCTTCACCACCCTCTTCTCCAGTTCTGTGCTGTGAGGCTAAATGCATCCACCATCATTTGAGAAGCACTAACAATCACATAACAAAGTTTGCTTTTTGTACACCTCCCTAAAATAGAAAGATCCTTGCCAGTCCAATCCAACCCCTTAGAAACACCACACACGCACAAACACACAGATGAATGTTGAGGGGGCACACATGGGGTGTTAAGTATTATCAAGTAGAAGACCACAAGACTCAAGTGGCACAAGAAGTGCTCAGAAATTAGGCAGGAGGGGAATAAAGCATCAAGGGAACATTGTAATGAATTAAAGAACTGTTCACACGGCTGAAAGAAAACAAGATTACGGAGAAAACATGTACCATGCTGCGTCCCATTGCCTTGTATGGTGGCTGTCGCTGCTGAGTAAGGTAAGGCTCTTTTCTCATCCTGTCCTCTGTGGCAGCTGTGCTCTGGGGTTCTAGCACTTTGTCCCTCACAGCTTGCAGAGGTGATGACTGAGTCCAGGAGGGTTGGCCCGCACCATAACTAACTGCGTCTTTACTGAGGACAATGTAAAAGTACGGCCTGGGAGGAACAGGAGGAGGAGGAACAGCAGGAAGAGACTTTCCAGTGTCTGTTACAGAGGAAACAATGTCGGTGGCTGGTGCTGGAGTGAGCTCAGCACCTAAACTGGTGCTGGCTGCTGGGTCATGTGTGGTGCCAGTGGAATTTTCAGATGTGGCTGAGCAAGTGCTGTTAGATAAACAAGCTACATATAGTTTGCTGACCTTTTTATCCGCCTTCGTCTCATGACTGGAATTCACTCCAGCCTTACTACTGAGATCTGCCCTGTTGGGGTTGCGCTGTAAAGATGATGCATCTGAAGAGGAGCAACTTTCCAAGAGTGGCTGCTCAGCATGCACCTTATCTTTGGGGCCTGGAGAGGGAGAATACCCTGCTGGCAAGCCTTGCTTCCCACTGGGGACAGTCCCATAGGGGGTAGGTGATGAGAAATAACACCGTGCACTGGCATTTGGTGATGCACACTGCTGCATATAAGGCTTGGGTGCATTCAGGTACACGCAGTCCATGATGGGCACTGGCAACAGGTTGGTCACTTTACTGTCAGTGCGAGGACGCCATGCAAAGCTTTCCTCTTTGGGAAGAGGAGGACGGGGAGGGGCAAGGGCCTGTTTAGGCAGTCAAGAAGGAGGAGAGGGAGAGAGACAGCAGCACCAAATGGAAGGAATAAGAAAGGAAAAAATAAATAAATTCAAAGAATTAATTTGATCATTAGACTTGGGTTAAGCAGGTTTTAACATAGCAAGAACAAAAAGCAAATACAGTATCTGGAAGGCCAGTGCAGAACTCACATACATCATCTTGCACACTCTCTTTTTCCTAGCACTGCTTACTGAAGCACACAAACTTTACCCAGCTCTCAAGTCCCTGCCTACACATTCCTCTCTCGGCTAAATAAGTCTCAGTGCTGTATTGTTTCAAGAGGCCTGCAGAGCAACACCCACCATGCTCCTTGGGAAGCCGGAGTCAAGATTTAACATCCTGCCTAACAAAACCCAGACTCGTATCTGTGTAACTAAATACTTCCAGGCACTGAAGACCTTTGAATCACAATGCTAAATTCAGAGCTCTAGGCCATCTCTGCATGTTAAGTGCATTGCTGTAAAATGAACATTGCAAAGTTTCACGAGTGCTAATGAAAGCAGACATGTAAATACTATAGACTACCACAGCTGGCTAAGTAAAAAGTCAGCACTTCTTCCTTCTAAAAGCTAGCTGTTGAATTCTCTTCAGGATTTTTCCATCCTGAAAATGCTTCCAGGAAGACAAGAACAATTAAAGCTTTGTGATGAACTGAATTACTAAGAATTTGCCTCCAGAATCAAGATTACCAACAGAGAAATCCTACTTCTAGTAAATAATGAAC
Source organism: Nestor notabilis (assembly GCF_000696875.1). Classification (NCBI taxonomy): domain Eukaryota; kingdom Metazoa; phylum Chordata; class Aves; order Psittaciformes; family Psittacidae; genus Nestor; species Nestor notabilis. Next base: position 27,092 of record NW_009926085.1, on the reverse strand, counting down.
AACTTAACTGGTTTTGGTACTTTGCAACATATAAGTTGCTAACTACAGAAATGCCCGGCAACTTCAACTCCAACTCCAGTGAATTTTTGCTGAAAACCAAACTGTTTTGAAGTAAAATAACTCACCAATACAGAAGTTTCATTTTATTTACTGCTTTGTTGCCAGTGGCTGAAAACTATAAGCTACTGAAAGGAAGAGAATTAAAACACCCACCTAGTGAATAGTAGCTCCCTGAATTCTTGCAATTTAACCCTCTTGAGACCAGGAAAGTAGGCTTTACACACACCCTGTCGTAGTATCTTTATAGACAAAGGCTGGCTAAACCACTGCTAAAATGGTCAAAATCAGAAAATGAAGATGCCTTAACAGCTTGCAACATACAAATCTGACAAATATACCTCCTTTATAATTCATCCAAATATGATCTGTATGACAACTTACAGCCAGCATGTGTTCTTCTTACATAGATATAGACCTAGAACAGCTCCATAAAATTACAGCTGATGTTCCAAAATCTACTGTCCTCATGCTGCTCCTCTTCCCTCCACTTCCCTGATGTGTAAGGGAGTGGAGAATTGGGTTGGTAAGTGCTTCTTCTGAACAGTTTCTGCTTCTGGAACAGGCTAATTCCTTTTGATTCCTTAGGGACAGTAGATTCAGTCTGGAAACTTCAGAATGCCACCGTATTTCCCTAGGTTAGGTGAAGCCTCGCTATGTAGTTCCCGCTTCATAGTATCATCAGGAAATAACAATTCTCCACCTACAGCTGCTGTTTTAGCATTTTCTTCCACTTCAGCTTAGTTCGGACAGCAGTCCTTTAGACTTCTATAGGAAGTACTATGTGCATCAGTGCTCTTTGTGTTCAACAAGATCAGTAAGGGACTACAGGACAGCTGTGAGTATCAGGCAGTAAATGGGTTTCTCCTCTAGGGTGCTGCTCCTTCTCATGCCTTCTTCCAAGTTGTGCCTCCTTCCACTTTCACTTACAATTTCAGGAACACTGTCCTGTGGCATTGCTATAGGTCCCTGACAATGAGAACTGTCACCCTGATAGAGGACAAGGCTTTAAAGGGACTCTTGTTTCACAAACGAAAGTGGTTCTAATGAAGGGTTTCCTTACCAGGTTTGAGACTGTGCAGATCAACTGCCCAAAAGAAAAAGGATGAAGTTACACTTCTCTTAACAGATTGACTTCAACCATTCACCTTCAGGTACAAATAACTTTTCCCTTGTTCGCTTCTATCAGTTACAGTGTTAAGAATGAAAGGCATCTCCCCAGTATCTTGTTTTTAATTTAACAATGCTTTCAGCCTTGCAGCAACCTCTAGGAAATATACCAACATAAAATTCAAAACAGTACTAGATGGCTACTTCACCTTTTTTCTTGCAATCAGGTAGTGTTGTCCTCCTCCTTCATCCACCAAGGAAACACAGCATGCCTGAACACACAAGCTCCACAGCACTCTGGTCCTGTCAGTGTTGCCCCATTTTTAAGACAGGAATAGTGGAGGCAAGCTGAAACTTACCCAAGTCTGCAGCAAAGTTTGGAGTTCGACCCAGGGATTCTGACCATGAATCCAGTGCTTGAACCCAGAAGATCACCCTCAGAGTCACAGAAGAAAGGCTTACCTGTGGCTTGCTGTCTGAGGAAAGGTTCGGACGCACACTCCTATAACCCTTGGCAGCCAGAGAAGATGGTTGGGCATCCCCATTGGCATCAGTGTTAGATGACAACCTCCAATTATCTGAGGGGAAGGAAAACAGATCACAGAGAATTCCCTCCAGCTACAGCACAAACGAAAGGAGGGACCCTTTTCTTCCTCTTTTTTTTTTCCCCTCCCCCCTTTTTTTTTCCAGGCAACAAGAAATACTTCCAAGAAAGCAATAGAAGCAACAAAATAAGCAGCCAATGTTTGTACCTGTTTCTGGGTTTTCTGGCTCCAGACCTAAGCATTTCACAGAAAGGAGAGACGGAAGAGGTGGGGGTGGAGGATAGGCATAGAGGAAAAGAAAGGGGGGGAAATAAACCGTTACATTTACAGAAGACATGTACCAACTGAAGTTAACAGTTGAGCTACTTCATTTCACACATAAAATGCTTTCTGACAGGACTGCCTAATTACCATAGAGACCAGCCCTAAACATGATGCCCTCCTTGTTTCTGACCTTTGTAAACACAAGGCAATTCATTCAGAGCAATGAAGAAACAATTGTTCATTGACATTCTTCTTTCAGAGGCAAAAAGGCAACCCAGCTAGCTACTTTCTAAAGCTGCAGCTTGACATCCAGGCACCACAAATTACTGGAAATGTAGAGACCCCCTATTCAGCCATAATACAGGCTATGAACACATAACTATCCTTACCAATTTCACTATGTGTGATTAACTGAGATAAAGAACTGCTAACAACTAGATCAGGTTTTGCAGCCTAAATGCGCGTGCATGAACAGAGTTACAAAATACAATGCCACTTTATAGCCTGGTTCCTGCAGCTAGCTGCATTGGTCTCATCACCTATTTACCCACCTCCCACTGGGCTCCTCCCAACCCCTCTACCCATTTTGCTGTTTAAGTTATATGCAAAAAGCTCCTCCAGCTCCAAAGTACATTTCATAAAGCAATTGAGAGAGTAAGCAAAAAAAAAAAAATAAAATTAACGAGCTGATTTCCATACTAATGGGCTCATTGCTATTCAAGCTGCTGGAAATTTATGAAGCCATCAACAGAAAGGAAAGAGGCGATTGTGGAGGGTAGGAGTGAAGAAACAGAGAATGGCAAGCATAAAAAAGGGTAGGTCATAGGTGGAGCAGAATAGGAAGAGAAGAGAGAGCAGAAAGCAGCACATCGCGGCTGGAATTAATGGAATTGCCCTTCCTCCAACAATACATTCATAAATGACATACGCTTTGCTTTCAAGAGTAAGTTTGACCCTCCCCTCCTAACTGCATCATGCCCTTAGGACTTCATCCTCTCTGCCAGACCCACAGCACTGGCCAGGTTTGTTATGCTTTGCCTGTCTCCTACAATTAAGTAATTACACATCTGCTACTGAAAGATGGCATAGCTCTGTGGCGACACTGTCTGTCTGGGACCCTGTCCCCATCCCTTGACAACCCAAGTGAATGCTTCGGTGACAGGAGCACCACCCGGTCTCTTTCTATTAACCTTGTGTCTGAGATAAAAGGAGGCAACATAGGCCTGCCAGGAGAATAAAAATAAAACAACATCTGAGAGTTTTATCCGAAAGAGGTTTTTGTGCTCCTGACAGCAAAAGAGAGCTGTAAACAAACTTAAGCTAACGAGTCAGCAGTCATTAAACCTGCACCAGGAAAGAACAGGATTCAGTCTCCCTCCACTGGCCTGGTTCTTGCATGAGGTTGCCAACTATGCTACTGGAATTTGGGGCTTTAAACTGCAGCTAAAAAAAAGTCACCCCAAGACTCTGGACTGACCTCTGTTGAGGTTAAGATATTCCAGTTAACATTCCATCCACTTACTTTCAGGTTGCTCGACACTCTGAGGACATGGCGAAGTGATATTCTGATTCTCTTGGTGGGCTGGAGATGCCCGGAGGGTCACAGCTCCTTTTCCACTGCAGACTCTAGTGGGATTTGTTTCTATAGGAAATGCACATACACAGAGGAGACATTGAAACAGATGATACAAAGCTATTGGGATCCATCAGAGCTCTATGGAGTAGTTTTAGCATGGCTGCCTCCAGGTGAACCAATCTAGTAATGTTTATGCAGATGAAGATTAGCTCTGGATTTAAAGCATTGAGAAATAAAAGCAGTTTCATATTCATGTAACTGATGAATGCAGAAGTAAGTTCGAAGTCAGTGTAACAGAGCTAAGAAAGGAGGAAAATTGGATGAGTGTTTGAACCAGATTTCTCAGGTCCATTTGCTTTATTTGGTCAGCTTCTATGGAGATATTGTACCAGCAAGGACATTCTACCATTACAGCTCTAGCTCTTCTGTTGGGATGTCCCAGTGGTATAAAGCAATACAATTTGTGTGCTGAAGCCTTAAGTATGTCTTCTGTGCAGGACTGAAAGAGAGAAAAAAGGTCTTATCACCACTGGTGGATAAAATCTTGCAACTATGCCGAGTATGATCTAAAGGCAGGATGCAGCAAGCCGTCTCCTTGCCATCTCCTCCCATTTCATGGCAGTGCTTCATCTTCTGACATAGGAACCCAAATCCCCAAAACTAGAAGGAGATTTAGCATATACCTGTTCAAATCACCCTGTGAGCCAAACGCTAGATCATGCTAGCTGAGGTCCAAATTCAGCACAGCTTCTGTGCAGGTTTACTTTTGTGCATTTCAGCCCATGGATTTGTTTTGTTTGGTTTTTTTAAAATCTCCTATCATCCTTTTAAGTAGTAACAAATCAGTACTTCAAGGCTATCTTCCTCCCCTTACATAAAATCCTTTCCGAGAGATGTTTCCTCGAAGATACCTATAGAAACAATAAGCCTTAAAGAATCTCCCACTTATCTAAGCTACTTCCACAGGAAAACACATCACCTCCCTTTCTCATGCTCTATTACTGGCTCTGCAGCTGCCATCAGACTTCACTTTGACCTACCTAAACAGAGGTGCTAGTCCTACCATGCAACCACACAGGGAGCCTAAAGAGGTACTGAGCATATACGCTGTGTTACACAACATGATGATTTTTACTTTTATGGAGTGAGGATCATGCTATCTCTGCACAGGAATGGATGCAGCTCCTCTCTAGGAACTGTTATTATCATGAAAGTTATGCCTTCATATTGGACAGAGGGGGCAAAGGCTGCTGCTCATTGCCTAGACAACAGCCCATGTCTGTGCAGATTCCCAATATTCCCTGGGTGACTTCAGGAAGATAATGTCCCATTAAATCCACACCAGCACAGTGCCTACAGACCATGACAATGCCTCAACTAAGGTTAAAAAACACACAAACCACAGCCAAGGAGGCCATAATATAGGGAAATATCGACAGTGCCAGATGAACAGTAGGGGGAAAGAATCAATAAATGTCAAAAACTTGGCTTTCCTGATGAACAGGAGGCGGAAAGAGTCAATAAATGTCAAACACTTGGCTCACATGGAAAGTCCTCTATGCTGGGATCACGGCAATTCAGGCTTTTATGTGGCTTCCAATGCTTTAGGGATTTCACAATAAGCATAGCTTCAGATCCACACTTAGGACTTGAGAAAGGATGGAGTAAGTACAGAATCAGAGGATACTTTCCTATAGTTCAGCCTTTAGTTAATTTAGGCAGCATAGAGGCAGTTTCTGTGAGGGGAAAGACTATCCACAAAGATATAACAAATGCTGTTTCATCCTTAAATATACCCCATTTGCCCTCACACCACACAACTGATCATGCCTGATCTTACCCACATGCCTTGTAAAATAGAAGTTGAATTCTCTGACTGATTTTTGCATGATCCAGATAGGGTCAGGATTCATTCTGCCCAAGAATCCAGTTCTGTCTATCATTCCCATCCACACAGCACAGCACATCCAAGGACTTTACGGATACACTCACACCAGAGGACAAAGGTTTAAACTCTGGCAATCCAGTCTTGAAAGTGCTGTAAATCTGAGCCATGGATGCACTGTTAAGGGTCACCAGGCCCGATTTAGACAATCACAAAGAGTATAGGGTTCTCTCATTCTCCTACACCTAGATTCCTTTCACAGGCACTGGAGAAATGGAAACGCTTAAGAGTTCAACATGCCATAAATGTCTACATCATACTGGAGAAGGATCAAATTTGGGAATCAAAGTACTTTATTTTCATACAAAATACTACACCTGTATACTGAATCAAAAGAATAAGAATCAGAAAAAAAGTTCTGAACTCAGAAAAATGAAAATGTTCTGAAAAGCTTTATTCTAAAATAAAACCTTTATTCTGAAAATAAACTATTGCTAGACTATTTCAATTTAGGAGAGTAAGAGAAATACTTAAGATGTTGAATTCTCTCACAATTTAGGTGAGATGATGGAAAACAAAAATCTGAATCTCTCAGTATAGAAATCCAGCAGATGGTAATAAACATGACATTGGCACTATACTAGTCCATCAGAGCACATGTGTGACAGATTACGAGAGACAAGCAGTATCAGCTAGACTACTCTGACTGTGCAAATCCAGCAAAGTACAAAAATAATCTTCTACTTTTAGTGGGAAAATGTGTTTGAGGAGGGGGTGACAAACAGTCTAACATTCTTATCCATCCGTATAAAGATTCTGTAAAGTCAGTGTATGTACAGAAAAACAAAACCATCCAACCAATGTTGAACTATGCTTGAACTTGTAAAATACCATCTCTGACATCCATTCACTTTCATAAAGACTAAAGATATGCAGGAAACAGTCTCTGGTTCATCAGGAGTTTGGTTTAAAATGAGACTGTAATAACAGTATTATTCATAATCAAGCATTAGTTGAAGAGTTTACAATGATCCCAGATTCAAGCAGACACAATTATGTCTGCAGAAGAGCAGCATAATTGAGAACAGTGTACTGTGCCATTAAGAGCTAACTTTATTACCTACTGATGAAATCTACAGCTTGGAAACAGTGAGAAGAGCATGAAGCTGAAAACTAGCCAAAGCACATGGGTGAAGCAGAAAGATATAAGGAGGAGGAGAAAGAGAAAAAGAGGAAGGAATGATGGCAAACTAATGCATGGCAGGGGAAGGAAGGAGGAAGATACCTGTAGGCAGCACTAGGTGAGGAGAACTTTTCACTTTCTTCACAGGGATTATTTTAACGGCAGAAATAGAGCGTGTACATAAAGGGACATCAACAGCTGCAAACACAAAAGTGTAAATGGCACATCCAAAAAGGGAAGAACAGAGTTTGGGAAGCATGCCACAAAATTTTCTAATGTACTTGGAGACACAATAGCAGGAAATTTCAAATACAAAAGCTGTCCAGAGAGCAGTAATGCAACCGCTAAAAATATCCCTTCGTTTGCCCTAATTCAGGACATGTCTGTTTTATGTTGCATACAGAACTGCTTACTGAATTGACTAACTGCTGACTGCCACTCTGCTTCAGGCAAAAAGAATCTGGAAGCATTAGTTCTTTAGAAGCCATCAAAAAAATTTTAGTGTAATCATTTAGCTGAGATACACTACATGCAAAAATAAAAATGTTAACATTAATATGACTCAGTTAAAAGTGAAAAAACAAAGACTGAAAAGTTGAGAAAGGAACATCAGACACATTACATGAATTCTGTATTTTATAGAATCATAGAATAGTTAGGGTTGGAAAGGACCTTAAGATCATCTAGTTCCAACCCCCCTGCCATGAGCAGGGGCACCACACACTAAACTATGTCGCCCAAGGCTCTGTCCAATCTGGCCTTGAACATCGCCAGGGTTGGAGCATTCACAACTTCCTTGGGCAACCTATTCCAGTGCCTCACCACCCTCACTGTGAAGAACTTCTTCCTTATATCTAATCTAAACTTCCCCTGTTTAAGTTTGAAGCCATTACCCCTTGTCCTGCCACTACAGTCCCTAATGAAGAGTCCCTCCCCAGCATCCTTGTAAGTTCAGCAACAGAATGAAGTGAAACATGAAACAATCTTGAAAAGTCTTCATTGCTAAAAGGTAGCATCAAAATATTCATTTCAGGAAAAGTCCATCCCTTTAAACAGTAAGTTGAAGAAATTTCTACTGGAATCTATCAGGTTGCACACTAATTATATTAGATGTAGTAACATAAGTGAAAACCAAACATAGCACTGTGTAAAATTCTAGCAATTGTTACAAAACTGCCCAAACCAGGCAGTGATTTCTCTCTCTGACTCTATTGCAGCTAGTGGGTGGGGGTGTTTGGAAAAAAAAAAAAAAGAAAAAAAAAAAAAAAAAAAAAAGAGGCAAATCTACTCAGAGGTGAAGCTCAACAGGATCTGCCAAGATAAATATCTTGTAAATCATGGGTCCACCAGAATAACTTGAGTTGTGTTCCTGATTTCTGCAGAGCGAGGATTTTCTCCTTTAAAACCTATTAGCTTTCTGCATGGATTAAATGGAAAATGCTAGATGCCTCCTCACATTCCATGCCATCCCTCTCAGGCCTGCAAAATCAGGAGTAAGAGGAAACACATTTCTAATACTTTACACACCGATTCTGAGCACTGGGCTGGACTGAGAGGCATCGACATCAGGGTGGTGTGTACACCCCATCTTGTGGCAGATCTTTCTGGTCCCTGGCAAAACTGGAAACCTAGAAGAGGGCTCTCAAGGATAGTGGAAGAGCTTGGTAGAATTTTTTCAAACCTCAAAATCATAAGTTTTTAAATTGATGGGATTGTTTTAAATTACTTTTTTACAGATGAGCAACACAGATCAAACTCTGTTTTCCATCTTTCTTCCTGAGCACTGGAGGCCTTGCAAATACAACAGATCCCAAATCCAAACAGCCTGTGGTTTAGGAAACAATCCTAATTCTGTTTTACTCTGTAAGTGACTGAATTCATCCATCTACAGTGCAGTTAAGATATTAACCACTATAAAAAGGCATCAAAAGAAAAGGAAATTAAATCAGCAGAAAACCAATCTATACAAACACATACTCTCAGCCTGCCGAAACACACAGCATCACTACACAAAATTGAATGCTATAAAGCACACTGCAAACCTGCTGATGTTAACATGAAGACTGGTTTGGTTAGATTTTTTTAATTTTTATTACTTGAATGGTTAGTTCCTGCCCTTTAATCCTGGGCTAAAAATTTCATCTCCTACTAAAGTTAACAGGATTCACGCATAGGCATCCACAAACCCATGCTGTCTAAACACACTAAGATACTGATTCACAGGTGCTCACAAGTACCACAAGTAGTGCACAAAATATGCAAAGAAGCAAAGCCAGCCTGACACCTTTAAGAGACAAAGATCACTTGTTCAGCTAAGAAATGCTGCTGCTACAGGCACAGTGCAGCACAAGGCTTTTCTTGTGTCAGTCGCCAAGCAAACTAAATTTGGAAACCCCTGCTGCAGTGAACGTCTAGGGAAATCAACCACATCACGCAGCTGACATGCAGGGGGAGCTGCAGAGACGTCTCCGAAACTCTTAACCCACCTTTTTCTCGTCCATTGCTGCTCAGCCCATTAACAACAGTTTTTGCAACATCAATTTCTTCGTGTTCTGCAAGACAAATGAAGAAGCAGATTACTTCTGGGTTAAAACCTCCTGCAACTGAATTTAACCTCTGACTATGAGGGGATGCCATGTGTCAGCACTATACAATTCGTAAAGTATTCCTCCTATCTCAGGAGATGTTGCTTGGAGACACAAATGTCCCTTCGATGACACCCCTGTTTCTCATTTCCCCTTGCCTACCTGGATGGCAGCTTATTGTAAACTGGGACTTTCTCTGTGTGTATGGCATCAAGCTCAGTGATGAGGTTTTTCAAGAGAGATTTTTTCTAGTCTGCCATGTCCTCGGATGACAATGAATAAAACTGGCTCTTGAATTCAGAGAAACACAGAAAATATGAAGACAGGCTGAGAAAGTTGGGGCTGTTCAGCCTGGAGAAAACTGAGTGGTGACCTCATAGCAGCCTTCCAGTATCTGAAGGGGGCCTACAAGGATGACTGAGAGGGACTCTTCATCAGGGATTGTAGTGATAGGACAAGGGGTAATGAGTTCAAACTTAAACAGGTAGTGCTTCACTACCCGGAAGCTTATCAACACTTAGGCCAAATTCCTAGCTCAAGCCAAATTCCCAGCTCATGTTTTTCTGGACTCTCTCCAAATGGTTCCCATTTTTCTCAAAATGTGGTGCTAGAAACTGGACAGGATACTCCAGCTGAGACTTGATAAGGTGCTAAAATAAAGTGGGAATATTATTCCACAGGTTCTACATATCTCACTTCATTACAGTGTCTGCTTTGTTTTTCACTATGATTTAGCCTGTTACCAAGACAAGCCCAGAAGTATTCTTCTTCCCAACCAGCCTCCTTTTTTTTTTTTTTTTTTTGAACAGCTGATTTTTCCTATGCAGGTGTCAAACTTTGTGTTCACCCCTACTAAATCATACCAAATTCAGATTTTTTTTCCAGGTAATTTTGATTTCTTGTATTACGAAGTTAAAAAAGCTAAAGTGACCTCAAGATGTTTCTAGTCATTTTTTGAGCATTATGGGTCATATTGAAACAATAAACGTGAAGCCAAGATACTTTTTAGTACAAAGCCATTCCACTGTTGCCATTATAAGGCAGATTCCCTGAGCTTTCTTGACAGGCTTTGACTCTTTTCTGAGAGGCAAAAGAGGAGGCAAAAAAAATCAGAAAAAAAAAAAACCCGAAACCCCAAAACCAACCAAAAAACAACAACAAAAACCACCCAAAACAAACAAAAAATCCCCCTCTAAGCTCTCCCTCCCTCCAAACAAACAAATTTTTAAAAAGATCAATTGCCCAATTGCATCAGAAACAGGAATATTTCCAGTAATAAAAAGGAATGCCAAGGAGGGCAAGTGGGAAACAACAGAGACTTACCAGAGCTCATTGTGGTGGAGGGACTTGCCTTTTTCACTTCTGGATTTTGTTTATGTCTGTTTAAAGTGAAAGGCAGAATGGTTATGTTATGTTACGTTTCACATCCCCCCAGACAGCACTGGACATGATGCTGAACATTCATCACAAAAGTCCAGGCAATAGTCACAGTTTTTTTCAAAAAACTTAGTTTCAAAACCAAAATGGATTTATGTTACATTTTTTTGCTGACAGTTATCAGAAACTAAACTGTATTTCCACCCAATATAGGTACTACTTTTAGACTTTAAGACTAGTCCTCAACTTTAAATCATAAGGTACTGATTAAAGCCCAAGAGTCTATATATGGCAAAGTGGAAATCCAGAAAGCTTCTAATATATAAAATATGAATCACCTTTAAGAAAAAAAAAAAAATCTCAGTGAAACTAAAAACTTTAAGTTAAACCCCTCAACTTAGACTATTACCAGATTTCAAGGCAATCTGTTGCTCAAAGTCAGTCTTTCCTTTGAAAGATGTTACAATACAGAAGAGATATACTTGCTGAAATGCTTAACTTCCGCACCAATCATTTCCAATCCTGCAGCACCGCTCATATTTTCAGGAGTGAAACTTCAAAATTTGAAGCTTTCATCTTCCTGGGACCAAAGTTAGTGAAATTAGCAACTTGAGAGAAAAACTACCAGATGAGGATCAAATGAGAAAAAAAAGTCAATTATCATGGTCCTGACAGTCTACACAGGACAACAATAGGTCCTATTTGTAACCAGTGCCCACTCTTGTGAGGACTTGATATATGCAGCAAAAGAACAGGTTTCAATGTCACACCAGAGATGTTGGTTTGAGCACTCAAAAAGCATCATTTCTAGAAAACAAGCCACATTTGTCAAGATCTCTCAACTCTCTAAAGGTCCCAGGTTGAATTCAAAGCCCTTAAATTTTATGTTTCAATCTCACTCCCCTCAAAAGTTGGTGCTAAAAATGCTGAGATCAAGCATCACTACAGTCAATTAATGGCTTCCATGACATTAATAGAAATAGGTATCTGCAGCTGCAAAATCATGCATAAACAAAGGCCCTAATCTGTGAATTACAGGGAAAGATTGCTCATGTTAACAAGAAACTAAACAAGTGAGTTTGAGATACTTGTTTTCATGTTACGTGAACTGAAGGCAGCAGTGGAGCATTGTAGGAGGTGGAAATGCCCTCAGGGAACTGAATTTGCACTCTTGCCCCAAAAGTATCCCTATTCTTAACTTGCATTTGCTTCATACCAGCCAGAACATAATGAGCATATTCAACAGATACCCAAAAGGAAAGAAAAGAAAATTCAACAAGCAAATATAGTAACGGATCAGTCTGTGAAACCAGCATGCCACCAAGCAACAGCTGCCAATACTTAATTATTTTAATATTTTCTTCGTTAAATAACCACGGATATACATTGTGGGTTGGTGAACATTCAGCTGCATGCAGCGTAACTCCAAGATGATCCCAGTAAAACACAGTGTGAAGTGGAGGGCAGTCTAAAATCAGTCAACAACAAAAGCTGAGCCCAGGTTAAAGATCAGGGGCATGAGGGAAGGGGAAATCTAGTCTACTACCCTTTCAGGAGAGGAAAGAAGAAATACTAATTCACAGGCTGGGCAAAGGCAGGGTCCACTGCTGCTGCAATCCCAGAGCAACACTGGTCCCCTTCCACAATGGCAGTATCTAAGCAATTAAACCTGTGAGCCCAAGTTTTTAAACAGTCTGTTTAGAAACAGACTGTTTAAAAAACTGTGTTTAGAAATAGTGACACCACGAATGCCATCAACCTGATTTCAGTAATGTCTTTTTGATTTACGAGTCTTGACACTGCTTACAGTGCTGGCCTTCACTGCATTAAGGAAAGAATTCACACCAAAAAAGCACAATTATTTGGCCTTAAAAGAGCAAATTACTTTCCAGAAGAAGTGATTCAAGGTTAAAAATGAAGTGATAACTGAAGAAGTTTGCTAAAATTAAAGGTAGGAGGTGTACAAACTCATTAGATCTAGAAAAACACTTTTCCACATATTGCCACACTTAGCAATTATGGAATTAAATTTAAAATAGCAAGCATTCAGTGTTCACTTACTGTGAAACTAATCAACATTATTCAAGCACTCAAACACATCCTTACTGCAGGTTCCCATACACAGAATGGATTCAGCATGCTCAGGGTAAGCATAATCAATCCTGAGCACCTGTGGCTCCAGAAACTCCATTTAAAAGCTGATTTTGATCCTTTGAGGATCTGCACACAGATCTGCTGCATGCAGGTAGAAATAACTGCTGTTTAGGTTGAGGAAATCATGGTGCACGTTTGAAGTCGAGAACATGCTTCAGTGCCTTTTTGCACCGGGGCTACGGATTTATTCTATCTGTCTCCTACATGTTTAACCCAAAACACATACTGAAGTCCTATTAGGCCTGTCTTAGCCAAAAGGCTGCTCTTGCGACTAGACACATGGTCCATCCAGGTAGCACACCTGGCTCCATGGCCCCAGTATAGCAAAATGTTGCCCTTTAACACTTGAGATAGTACATGCTATAAGTCAGTGTGCCATGAGTGTTTGGATGGTACATCCTTAGTGGTTCCTGCCAGGTTGACCAGAAAAGCTGCGGGGTGTGGAAGCAGGTGGATCTGGATCCCAGTTCCCAAGAACTTCCTGTAGACATGGCCAAGCAGTTCCTGTAGATACACATGAAATACGCACAGCAGTGCATCAGAAGGGAGCCTTTCCAAAGGAACCAAAAATGAGATCTGTCAGTATGAAAAACAGAGAAACCGGTGCTGCCAGATCAGGCAAAACAAAACAAATTAAAAATAACAACAACTAAAAAAACCCCAACAAACCTCCAGAACCCCCAAGTGTCTCCTTCCAGCTCCCTGCTCTAACCAGCGTCTCCTTGTCAGACTAGAATTAGTGCCTTTCCTGAAATGTAACAGACATAGCAACAAAGGCTTCAAAGCTGCAGACGTTCAAAACACAATGAAAGGTAATGAATTCCCCAGGGCATAAGCCAGCAGCTGTAACTCTGAACATGCCAGTGTCCACCAACTCCTTGCCAGCTCATTCATACCTCCAGAGGGATGTTTAATGCTTCCTTTCTCCCCTTCCCCCCCGTCCCCCCCCCCCCCCCCCCATTTCTTCCAAGGCTGTAGCTCCTTCCCTACTTGGTGTGGAAAAGAGAACAGTGCATTTAGAAGCCTATTGAGGAGGAATGCAGATAAGTGGCAACTACTTCTGCACAACATGTCTCTGGATTCTCTCACATGCGCTAAACATTTGAGTACTCCCCCTACAATGGCAGGGGGTAACAAACAGCTCATTAATAGTTCCAAGCAAGGACACATGCTCTTGAGTCGCTGGTATCTCAACTAAGAGTTGCAAGTGGTGGTTATTTTTGGCCATCTAATGTGTGTGTGTAAAAATAATTTCCTTTTGTTTCTTCTTTTGTTATTATTGACAGCTCTCATGACTCATATCAGATTTTAAAACAACTGCTAAGCATGAGACGAGCATTCAAAACTTATTGGGCAGTTCCCTTATACTCCTGACATTTGGACTCCTGCTTTATTTTGTCAGTTCCAAGTTTTTAACATTTTCAAAGTTTTCTCTCCATATTCAAGAGCTTTTAGTGTTTTGTGGCTGCACTTAAAGGAAAAATCAAATTCTTATCTGTATTAGTATAATCTAGGAGTTGAAGCTTTTTGAAAAATGGTAATCTTTTAGATTTAAAGGATGATCTGCAATCACAAAACTTACTTTTCACCTGCTCAGGTCTCACACATCACTGACAGCACTCATTCATTTAGCGCAGGACTCGGACCCCTTCCCACATTGTCACCAGTGTCCCAGACCCAGATGCTCTGCTCAACCAATGTGGAGTCACAAATCTGCAAAGTGGACAAAGGGCTGCACTGCAGCTAGTGGCTCTTACAAGGAGGTTCCTCTGCTCAAAACAACTTGCTGGAAAGCACATCTCCTCTATATTTCTCACTTTGTATCACATAAAATGTGACAAGTAAAAAAAAAAACTAGCATACAGGAGGCAGCTTCAGGTTAACCCAGGCAATCAGCTCTCTCTCCAAGTATCATTATCCTCTTACCCTAAAATACTGAGAGAAATATGTTGCCTGGCATTTTTATTTTAAGGGTTAAAGAACATTCTGTTATTCCTTCAGAAGGCATTATGCTTCTAAGAATAAATGCCATGAAAAGACTACGAATAAGCAAGCAGTGCACACAGAAGAATCACAGCAATTCTGTACAAGACCACAGCCTCCTTGTGCTCTTCAGCAAGTGGGAGCAGTGAAAGCTCACTAAATGAAATAAATGGCAGCATAGAACAGAAGCTTGGATAAGGTATACTTATAAATAATTGAACTTAGAGCTGTTAGAATAAACAAACAACACATTTCATATGCAGTATCACTGCTCCTTTTTTTTTTTTTAGTATAGTACATGTTTGTTTCCTTCCTAATGGACAAAATTATCTGGGTCATATGCAGCGATTTTGCAATTTAAGAGGAACATGCCACTCTTAAAAATCAAACAGGAAATGTAAACTAGGAGATGTGGCTTTAAGAACTCACAGATGGTTTTGAACTAAGTCATCTTAGAGTCATCAACTTCAGAGTAAACAAAGTTTAGCTGCAACCTGAGTTAACTCAGTTCAAGGTCACCACTTTTGGAGCAGGGAGCAGAAAGGGATCTCCTAGGTCATCAGGCCTACACCCATGCTATTGCAGGCAACTGTGTCATACAATCCTGTGCAAGAACATTTCACATTCCAGCTTAAAACTGGCAAAGCTTTCTGCCTCCAGTGCTCTCTTCAGAAGCCTGCTCCAGAACTTACTCCTCTTACAGTTTGAATGCTGTTTCTCATTTGCAACCTAATTCATGAACAGCTACAGTTAAATTGTTCTGTATCAACATGATTTTTCTCTTTAAGCAGCTCTTTCTGCTTGCGCGCACCCCATACACTCATTTTTAGAAGGTGATTGCAATTGGTCTTCATTTAGCAACCCTGTGAACAAGCATTTCCACAGCAACTGGTCTGTGCATTGCCACCCATTTCATTAAATTTTGGCAAATAGCAGAAGACTGTAAAAGCTCGGCAGTCCAAAGTCTAAACTCTGCTTAATGCCACAAAACCAGAGAACAAAGCCTACAGCTGATTTGCCCAACAGCTGAAAAGCAAAGTTTAAAAGCTAAATCAGCTTTTTTGGTCCATTCTAATTCTGGACTCTGTATTAAAACCAATTATTTGGTCAGTGTAAGTCCAGATAGTGATTTGATGTCTACAGGGACCCCACTGCAAAGAAACAGACTAGAATGATTCATAACAGCCACTGAACCTTCATTAAGGTTATAACTTACACCTGCAGGCTGGGGGCAGGGGAGGGTGTGAAAGGTGGCTCCTTCTCAAGCCATCAACCTTCTGCTCTGCTACAGACACAGGGCTTGGAAAACAGCCATCCAGAGGGTTGTTGGCACAGAGCAGACAGAAGGGTAACTTGACATGCAGTGCATCACCAGTTCCGTCCGGATAACTGCTCTTATCAGTAGCCTTACAGTCAAAAACATTTCTTATGACAATAGATTTTTTTTAAATACACTCTGTGCTCTGACTTCCTTCTGTCATGACTACTCTCCCTTTTTTGTATTGGATGGCTGAGATGGCTAGGCAGCTGTGGCCCACCTAGCATTCATATCTGCTAAATAAACACGTCTTTGTGCCACACCCATATGCCCAAGCAGCTCACACGAACACTTTAAAACTTCAGAAAGGAAAATAAAGATTTCTATGGTATTTAAATAAAATAATCTCATATTCGTCTGTGCAGGAGACATACAGCACAGCATTTGAGAGCAGCAGAAGCTGAGATTACAAACATGTTGATGTACATCCTCTGCAAGGGAGTACACTGGGCACAGCTCTCAGGCCACCAATTCAAGGGAAAGCTGTAAAGGATTTAACAGCATAATGCAGCCTGGACCATTCAGGACACTTAACTGAGACTCACACAGGAATTTGGGCAGGGAGCAGATAACTACTGAAATTGGGATTTATTTACATTTATGGGGTAATTAATTCAATGACATCAGATTTATCTTTTTACCTTTAGACAATCTGCAATGACCACACTTAGACAAGAGGAAGCTGGTTTTATACTTCAGCTGGATGAAACAGAAGATTCATTGGGTTCAAGCTGTTGTGAGACTATTTGTAAGAGCTATGCAGCTGGGGTGCTACTATTTGTACCACACTTTGCTCTCTGTACACCTCTGATATGGGGCCACTTGTGCCTCTGCAGAACAATTGCTGTAAATAAACAGACCCAAATTCCAGAAGCCCTAATTATGTATAACAATGAATCCATTCAGCTGACTGCAAGATTGCGGGACACAAACACTACGTTGCATTTACTACAGTGAATGGCATTCTATAAATACAATCAATTAGATCATCTAAACAAAATCCAGCAGCTTCCCTTGCATGATTTTGTATAACAAGGACTACAAAGACTGTCTTCACCTCTGTCCCACACTCTCAAATGGTGAAGTAGTAAATAAGAGGAAGTTGCATTAAGCAGAAATACTAATTAGAGATTCACTACTGTCACAAAGTTCAAATCCAGATTACAAACATTTCACAAAAATGAGGATAGAGAGAAGATTCTGATACACCTCTGACACATAAACCAGAAACTTCAACGCTACAGGCCACCTTATGACATCCCAGACACATCCTGAGATTCCTACTAGTGTAAGGCAAAGGAATTGCACAGGCATCAATGAGTGCTCATTGTGACAACAAACATTAATATTTTATTATTAATCTCTGCTAGCGCTAGCCATTTTGAAGCTCTGCACAAGCACTCAGTAAGCAATAACTAATACTTTTCGAAGTATATAGGTGATATTCCTATTTTACACAGAGATGGGGGATTCGGGTCTCTATTCTATGCAACATCTGAAATCAGGTTATCTAGCATAGTGTAACAAGGTACATGTATCAGTCTTACAGATTGCTTTTTATAGTTTCAGAATAAACAAAACCAGTTTCAGAGTTGGTCTCATCTACACACAACTGCAGTGACCTTGAGGGAACCACATAAAGCTAAGCCTAGCCAATGCATATAGGGACCCACGCATACAGTACTTCCAAAACACTTTTGACAAGCCTAAGGATGCAAGTTGAAATTAGACATGGCCATTTTCCTTAGCCTTTGCTGACCTGGAGGCACTGCTACACCAGAAAAATTGCCAGGAAACTGATTAATCTACCTGAAATCAGGCAC
This sequence comes from Nestor notabilis, assembly GCF_000696875.1. NCBI lineage: Eukaryota > Metazoa > Chordata > Aves > Psittaciformes > Psittacidae > Nestor > Nestor notabilis. The sequence goes on along the minus strand of NW_009926085.1, from coordinate 9,232 downwards.
AAAAAGGTCCCAGCAAAACTCAGAAGGCTGGTCACTGTTACAGACCCAAAGCCAGACAGCAAATCCATGACTCCCAGAGAGTTCAGGCTGGAGTGCTGGCTTGATAGCCTTGTTGGACTGTGCTGCCTCTGAAGTCACCTACACGCTGTAACAAGAACACAGTGACTGCTCCTGTACTCGGTACTGAAAATGCTCTGAGAAAACCATACTGCTAGAATAATCAACAGTCTGGCATTCAAAGCATCTCCATAAATAGCAGAAAATTACATCCTCATCTTCACTTCCCTCTGACTCCTCCAGCCTCAGGTGACCAAATTCACATATGGCTTAGAACTCCACATCCATTCTCATCACTTTCATTTGAGCAACTGCCTCGGAATCAGCATTCAGGAATTGCTTTCAATCCCTCCTTCCCATAAAAATAGTCAGAAGAAAGATCCAGTCACTTGGGCAAGGAGGCAAAGACCTGCCCATTTCCTTTAATGAGAACACAAACCCACGTAATGACTACCTTGGTATCTCTTATCTTTCCAAGCAGCATATCCAAACAAAAGAAGCAACCTGAACATCAGTGCGTACTGCCCCAGCAGACCTACCCAATTATCAGTGCCATAGCATACACCAGTGCCATGTAAAGCCCTGGAAGTTTGCCTCACAGCAGCTCTAGGAGGGCTGCCTATGACTAACTGTGACTAAAAAAAAAAAAACATACCGGTGTCCTTACCTTGATTCAGGTTTTTCAGTTAATGGTGCCATTTTCTTAGACCCTTGATTTCACTCCGTAAGGGGCACAAAAGAGTTAAGGAAACCAGTTACTTGGCTGCTGAGGTGTAACAAGAAATTTGTGGAGGCATCTCTCTGGTACCCTTAAATACTTTGCTCCTCCTACTGCTGTGTTTTAATTAGCCAGCTGGCTCTTAGTCACCCCATCCTGTCACTAGGCTTGCTCACCATCAGCCACCTCCACCCAGCCTGCCTGTCACTCCCCTACCACTGTCATCATGAAAGACACTGGCTCTTCCTACAGCTCTGGAGCTGGGGAATAGAAAGAGAGTAAATTTGGAGGTGACACTCTATGGTAGCACAGGCATAGGATGCCCTTCAGAAGGGAAGGGACAGGCAGACCTTGAAGATATAATAAAGTACAGGGAAAGTACTTGAAAAAGCACCTTTTTTTTGTTTTTAAACCAGGCAGCATCTGCTTGTCGAGGAAGGAGTATTTTCATTAGCACTAGACATGGCAGATCCTATTTCAATGGACAGGAGCTAAAGGGGCAGATAAAGTTTCTTCACTTGGCAGCTGAGATTTGTAGCATGAATATTTGACATGACACAAAGGGAAACTAACTGCTTGCATGGCTATTACATATTATATGCCTGCCCCATGGGCATCATGATAAACACCAAAGGAGCTTTTAAGCCACAAGCTTTACTAGGGTATCCCTAGAGTGGAATGTCCCCACCACAGTGCAGCCTGGTTTCACTTTAGATAGCCTAAGACTTGCACTGGAGTGAAGCTGGTGCCAGCTTTTAGGAGAGTGAGAGTATATTCATACATCCCCAGGCGCGGGCAGCTTGTTGGTAAGGGAGTTGAGTAGCAGCATAGATAGAATCATGCTTCCTTCCACAGTGAATATCTATGAAACAAACCACTGGGATCAAGACTTTGTGAAATCAGACCTTGGTAGTTAGTTCATGCAAGACCAAGCAATAGTTTAATAGTGGAAATACTTTGAAGGAGACCCTCAAGTGTCTTGGTACTGTCCTTTGTCACCAGACCACAGCAACCAGTGCACCAAACACTGCTGTCTTTCATGAATAACACTTCAGAGTGTCTCTGTCTGCAGCCTGTCTCTGAATTTTTATTCCTCAAATATGCATGTACAGGCATTGATCTCCTGCCAAACTCACAGACTGGGAAAAAGTACTGAAAATTATTCCAAGGCAAGCATGTCAGCACTGAAACAAGACCTAGAAAGCAACACAGATGGCAAGAGCTGCTGACTGCAGAAGGGCATAGAGCGAAGGCTACTGTGTGGGTCAACACTTATTCCACATTCAGATTCTTTCAATAACGTGTTAGTGAAGGACACAGAACAAAGGTCTCCAAATACCTACACACATAAACCCATACTGATGCAATGTGAAATGCTGGCTGAGGTTGCCAGCAACGCAAGCTCTCCTTTTTCCTCCCCAATACACCTTTTTAGCATCCCAATACTTGCTTCCCAGCAAATGAAGCATTTAATTGTTAGCCAACATAGGCACAATTCTGACTTGGTATATTGGCTAAGGGGCCAGAAGAGGTTGGAAAACACAGCTCTATCTCATTTCATTTATGACCAATCCCATACCTCAGTGTGAACATGACACTGGTAGTTCCAGTTAGAGGAAACAAAGGGCTTCTGAGCCCACATTTACTACCACATCCCAGAAGACTAATACTGGGGAGCTTGTACCTGAGGGTTTGTTTTCATTTACCCCAGCAGATATCAGAGGCTATTTGCAAAATTCAAGTCTGGGTCTAGGTTAAGACTCCAGCCCCTTTGAAAGTTAGGTGTGTTTGGATGGAGGAGGAAGAGGATTATTTCAGATATTACAACAGTCAGAATAAAGGATGGCAAAACAGTATGTTTTGACAGTCGGACCCTACTGTCCCTTCTGTGACTCATTCCCCACCCCCTCCCCAAAAAACCAAACCACAACCCAAACCCATATTGTTCCCAACAACAAACCAGGAAAGCCAACAAAAAAGCCTATAACATTGTCCAGAGTAAGATGTGCAGTCATCACCAGCACCAACTTCTTGAAATGTATCTGTTTATACAACAGTATGCAACAGGAGACCTCCCTTACCACCTGAAAATAACCTCCTTGATCTCCCTCAAGCCTCTTATGGAGCCTGGACCACACGAGAGTGTGTCAGTTGTAAGCCCTGCTTGCTGTGTAGCAGGGGTTTATAAACAAGCCTCTGATAGTTTGTCTTCAGGTAATAAAAGTGACTGTGATTAAAATGCTGAAAGAGTAGAAACCATATTGTAAAAATAACAGCTAGCAATTGAAAGAATGGCACCTGGGGAGAGGCAAAGTAGGGAACAATCCAGCAGCTGGCTCAAGACCAAACTTAGATAGGAAAGTTCAGGTCAAGGATTGGGGTCTGAAACACTTCTAGTCTTTACAGGAACCAGCTTAGAGAATCTTCAATGAATGTGGCACAATGGGAGGAATTTCTGCTACAGACAACTATTAGGTTAGAAAACTGAATTTTCACAGAATTTGCCATTCCACTTGGGTGAAGGGAGAAGCTGGCAGCAAGCTTTGCATGGCTGCATGGCCACATAGCTTGGTTGTTTCCAAAGTCAACCTTGAGTGCAGGATAAAAAGCTTTATGAAGTGTTGCTGTTTTACCATCAACCTGCAGTAATAGTGTACTACACATTGCAATTTTCCTGGCACCTACTGCTGCACAACCACTGTTGTGGTTTTCCCCCCATAATACCTGTGTCTTTACAAAAGACATCACACCTAGCAAAAGGGACAAAATAAATTGCACAACAAAAGAAGTCTTTGGTATAACAGAGGCAGATGCAGTTTCTAGGAGGTTCTGGATCACTGCTGTAGTGGCCCCTGGACAAGGCTACCCCTCATTGAGTCTGTTTTGCTACCAAAGTCATAAGCAAATCATTTCACTAGAGGGAGTGGGCTGGTCCAGTTATAAGCTACCCTGGAAGGTTTGCTATACAATCCATACAGTTTTTGTGTTTTGATAAATGTCACACAGCCATTCAAGTTCTTTTATGTCACCCAGTATGCCATGGGGCTAGGCCTCCCAGCCACCAGAAGAGGTCAAAGAGGTGCTGTGACATGCAATTTAAAAAATTAGGGTCTTTTGATAGATCTGGAAGATGGTAAGCAAAAGTGATTGAGCTTACTTGGTTTTGCCGATGGAGGAAAAAGGCAAGCAAACTTACATCATGCTCATTCAGTTCCCCCCGAGTTCTTCGGTTTGAATTGCAAAACAAAACTCAAAGTAACACACAGTAGCTAGGGTTCCACCCAGTACCATGAATGAGCACAAACTCATTCAACCACAGCCTCACCCTGCTGGGCTGGAGCTTCTGCTTTGTTACAAAACAGCCACCCAGATTCTGGTTAGTATAGTTTTACAGCACCCTCCTTGTTATCAGAGATGAGCCCTAGCTTGTCCCAGAGCTCCCAACACCTAGATCTCCTTGGGTGCCTCAGACCTGAGCCTGAACTCTGCAGCTCAGTCCTCCCAGTCGAAAGCTACAGGAATCAGTGTCACCCCAGAATGACACACTGCTGCCAGCAGCCCCTACAACTGCCAAGCACCTTAGTGCAACTGCACAAAGACTCAGGGAGCACTTAGAGCTGAATCTACATGGCATGAAGGTGTTGAGGCTCTCACCAGAGACCAAGCAAAACTCCTTGTAAAGATGCATACAGCCTTTTAAGAGCTCTAGATAGGAACTTGATCTGCCAGTAGGAGTAAGTCTTTAGGGCAGAAGTAGTTAAGGGCTAGCAAGAGGTCCTTGTAATAATGTGTATTAATCCAGTGAAAGCACATAACCTGTTAATTGTACAGAGAACACAGCATGGACTACAAGATAAACTGCTTGAAATTCTTCTCAAATGGCTGAGAAAAGCAAATGCATCATTTGGCTTCCTTGCTGAAGACTGAAGAACTGTCCTAGTGTCCCTTCTGTCCATTGGAGGTGAGAGATATGCTGTAGGCCAGTGATCTCTCATTTAAAACAGAAAAAAAAAATACTACCTGATAAGATTACAGTTAAGCAGGATTTGGGATCTACAGCATCTTAAGGGAGACTTCTATGAGAGGCATGGCTCCTGCTGCTGTCTTCTACTGAACAGAGAATTTGGCAGGAGCTGGAAAGCACTGCCTCACACCGACACAAACTGGGAGTGATCTGCTGTTTAGCAGTCACCTGAGTAGCAGCTCCTCCCACCTGCTGACCTATTTAAACTCCCATGCATAAAAGAAAGTATAACCTTGCCCATCTACATTGAACAGTTGCTGACTCTGGTCCAAGTGATGTAGTGGAATTCAGGATGTGCTAAATACAACACTACAGGGGAAAAACTTAGGGCTCAGCTATGCTTATCCAAGTCCTAAGGAAATTGCCATTACAGCATGCAATCAACAAAATATGCATCCTCACCTGCACACAAGTACCTCCAGCACTTTGTACCCTGTACTACCATTTACACTCAGGCAAAATGGAAGCAAAAACTTGCATGCATGATTTGCGGCATATGTGCCAAAATGAGGTGTGAGACACAAGGATTATTCTCAGTGATCCTGGATTGTGTGTGTGGCAGGCAAACCCAGGCTCTGTTCCTCTACTACAGAAGACCATCAACAACAGCTCAAGTTTATAACAAGTTTAGTTTAGGCCAGAGCCATCATAACTGATCCAACCAGCAGTACCTTACTCAATGAAACGCACCACTGGCTGGAAAGGTAACAGAATACAGCCCAACCAAAATTAAAAGCTTTTGTAATGGCACGAGCTGTTTACCAGTGCTCTTAAACCTTTGTGCTGCAGAGCTTAAATTAACCTTAAGGTACAGCTAGGACAAAATCATCTCCTGTATGATGCGCAAGGAAGCTCATTTTTGTAGAATTTTCTCATTTTTCTTCTTATTTAAAATACTCAGATATTTAGTATAATCCCTGGGCCAGTACCCAAGCTTACTACCTCTTCTAATTACAATGATTTGGTAGACTGCCAAGGCTAAAAATGAGAGGTAGGAGTGCAGTGAAGAAGGGAACTAGCAGAAACAGCAAAGAAAATTCAGACTGTGCGCTCTCTTCATCTCAGTATTTTTCTGCAATGCTTCTCCCTAATTGCTAAAAAGACAAGTGAATATCAAATCAGGCTACCCACAGTTCATCCTGTGTTCTCCAGGAACAGAACTACAGAGCTAAAAGAAGCAACATGCCTTCCAGTAGACAAGCCCAGGCTATCATGGAAATTAAGACCCAGCAGTTCTGCCCAATGAACATGCTGTGTGTGTCATTAATAACTAGAGATCCAGCTTAAAAAAAACCCAGGCTGAGTATAAATTTGGATTTGCCTCTAACTTGGCCAGCTGGCTGGAATTATTAACCAGTTACATTTGTAACTATGAAAGCTAACAGTTCACAGCTGAAAGTCATTGCCTTTGGGAGTTAATGAGGGTTTAAGTTCCCCCTTTGGTTACTCTCCCTCAAACTGTGGCTGCCACCAAGTTTTGAAGGCCTCACTGACTAAATCTGTCCTCTAAGGGCAGCACTTTGGTATAGGTGTATTGAGAGGAAATATGCTTGAACCTCTTCAAGGAGATGAAGACAAAAGTTGATCTCCTGTCCCCTTTTACCACACCAACATTTCTTGTCAGAGCAAAGAAACAGCAAGTGGGTGACTAAATAATGACAATGACTGCTGCTCAGTTGCTGGGCTCTGATTAGATTCTCCTTGGCTTCTAACCGGATTAAAAAAAAACCCACACAAAATAAAACAAACACCAAAAATACCCCCAACATAGGCCAGTTAGAGAGGAAGGGCTGGCCTATTAGCATCAGTATCAGGCTCAGTCAAGATGTTTGTGGGTCACTGTCTCTATCCAGAAAGTCCACCACTATAGTGACTTGGAATGAAGTAAAAAAAGATGTTGCCCATCAGGCCATGAGCTGCTCCCATGACCTTTTGTGTCCTAAGTTCCTTAGCCAAAAAAACGCAGCTCAACAGGCCTTGAGGAACATGCACCTCTGGAGGCCTGGGGGCATTGAAGTGCTCATATCACACACTAACTGCCCTATACTGAACAGGCAGGAGCTATGAATCTATGAGCAGATTGGGAAGACATTAAGGAAAACATTTGAAACACACTGTCCCTTCCAGCATCTCTGCCTCATCGACTCTCCATCTGTTCCCAAAAGTTCAATGGAAAAAAATGAAAATTCCCTCTTCCTGCTTTCTATAAACTCACTCTCACTGTTACTGCTCTAGTTTCTGGCACCATGCTGCCCCATTTAAACTTCTTATAGTCTAAGATGGGCAGAGCTAGCACAGAGCTGGTGTGACCAAATGACACTCTGGGCAATGCCTTCCTCTAGAAGACATCCTGCCCTGTCTCCAGGGAATTAGTGAATGGAGGACTCACTGCACCTTACAGCAGCACAAGTAATCTTCAGAATTCACTTGAAGCAGTGAATTCAGGAACTGAGTAAGGCAACATATGTTGACCAGCAGGCCCTGGGAAACCTGGCCATCACTGGGAACAGCAACTCCTTAGGAGCTTCTGCAACAGCTCTACATGCACTAAGAGCAGATTGCTCCTTTGCAGGAAAAACAATTAGAAGGGCCTTGGACCTGCTTGGTAGAGTTCTCCCACGCTTTGCCTCCTCCATCTATGACAGCAAAAGATATAGTCAAGATTTCCCCCCACTGAGTTTTCATAGACGTACTTTGTTTCCTGGTGCACAGGCTAGATATTCCCCCTAACCCCATGCCTTTGGTCCAGCTTGTCGGGCCCAGAACTGTTTTGTCTCCACTAAGCGCCAGATGCCTGGACTAAAGTCTGAAGTGAATAGCTGATCTGCAGCATGAATTGCAGGTCACATTAAAAACCAGCATAATGCCTTAATTACATCTTTAAAAACAACAAATGCAAAATAGCATGGTATACAAACACCTCCCTGCATTCCCATGAGCCTTCAATAAAGGAAAAGAGTCATCAGACTACAGAAAGGTAAATATTTTCTCTCATATAAAAAAGTAAAGTAAGAAGAGCCATTTAAAGCTCCACCTAACTTGGAATGGGGGCTAGTACCATATTTCCTTCCATCTAAAGCAGGCAAACTGAGGAGAGAGAGCTTTGCCTCCCTTTTGCAGGCAAAGCACAGGGTCATAAAATGGTGTGAAATGGCCTAAGTAATCATACCAGTTCAACAGCAGGATTCATGTGATTTTGCTTATAAAGCAGCAAGACAATGATATAAAATGTGGCTTGATACATCCCAAAAGCTTCTCCAGCTTCCTCTCCAACAGCCTGGACTTTCATTCCTCAGAGAGGACTAATTCATAGAAAACAGCACAGTGATGCTACCAACAGGCTCTGCATGTTCAGCACTCAAAACACTGATGCAGCCTTACTGGAAGGGCTCTGTATTGGCGAAGAAGAGAGATATAAGCAAACCCTGAGAATCATAGTGTCACTATGGATGTGACACTGGCATGGAAACAAAGATCAGGTACAGTGTTATATGAGAAAGGACTTGAGATGATCATTCAGAGCTGAAATTTGAGACCACTGGAGCATCCATGCAGAGGAAAGGGAAGCGGAAAGACAGGAGAGACTGCTCTCCTGATGCTTTCAGCCTTTTTAGAAACAAAGAGAGAAGTAATCCAAAAAAGCTGTATTTGCTATTTCTGGGATGGCAGAGATTCAGTCTTCTGTAACTGCTGCTTTGACCTTTGCTGTCCTGATCACAAACAGGCTCCCTTTCAGAGTCATCATAAGGGGGAAAAAATGGTCTCAAGAGCTTGACATGTGGGCCTCAGACGATCATGTCTAAGGCTTCTGCTTCAATGCAGAGTTCTCAAAGGCTGAAGTACTTCTGCCTTAGGCAAGTAAGAACATCAAACCTTATCTAAGAAATGTCAAGCCTCTTTCCACCAGGACTTAATCTTAGACCATATGGTACCAAAACCCCCACACCATCTCCTCTAAATAAGGCAAATCAGCTTCACCAGTATTTGTAGCTGTTGTGTCTGCAGCTACCCTAAATCTACCCCAGTAGCCCCTCGGGGATCTGATCTAATGTCATCAACTCCATATTCCCCCTCCAAACGCCAATCCCAGTACAACAGCTCCAGTCTGCTCTAAACCTACACCAAGTCAAGTCACACACCCTGACATCCACTCAAACCTAACCCAATGACCTCTTACGTAGAAGGCAATAAATCCAGCTCATTATTGCCATACAGACAAGCACCAGTGCTAAACCTGCATTTGTAGCCTATTCAAGGCCAACTGCTAAACTTTGGTCCTTATCCTAAAGCCTAACCAATTCCAAAATCCCACTACTTCCATATGCTTCTGACCTAGACTGAGGCACAAAATATTTTTCTGGCAGCAGCACCAAAATAAACAGTAAAGGATGTCATAAATGCAGATAATAGAATCATAGAATCATAGAATAGTT
>NW_009926084.1:11973-33412 GCF_000696875.1 Nestor notabilis | reverse complement strand
CAGAGGAGAAATCCCTTGTGAAGCTCCCAGCACTGTAAATAAATTATCCTTTGCTCCACAGTATTTGTCCCTGGCTAAAATTGATGAAGTGAGCTTCTTTCTCACATCTGCAGGCACTGACAAGTGCCCTTTGCTTGATGTGTGTTTGTGGGACTGAGCCACATCATCTAATAAACACTTGGCTAGAAAATGAGCTTGCAAACAAAAGTTCCAGAGTCATTTTGCAGCCACAGCAAGGACAATACCTAATTTACAAACAGGAGGCAAAGGCTCTACCTCTCACTGAAAGCTATTGCTAATTTCTCCTCTATTATAGTTGCTGTGAGAAGTAGTATTAAAAAAGCTGAAATTATTACAGTGAGGAACATGAACAGATAATATTCAGTATTGCAGTGTTCTTAATTAGAAAATTAATAGGATCATGGAAACAACGCAACTCATTCTTAACTAAGCAGCTCTAGAATAGCATTCTATGGTTCAGAGACACGTGTTCTGACAGTTTTGGTTTTGATTCATTAAAACGCATCTTATCCCCAGAGTAAAATGTTCTCTGGGTCACCTGCCCCTCCTATAAATTCAAGTACTCTGCTTGCGTCTTGTTGCATCTGGAAATAGGGCCAGAAATACCAGGTTACACACCAGTCAAGAGGTGAGCCTGGGAAGCTGTGCATCAGCCAGCACAATGAGACATTTAGATTCATAAGCAGTAAGACAGAGGATAAATATGCTTGAGTCAGACTGGGGAGTGGGATATTTTCTGAGATAATTGCTCTCATTGATACAAGGCCAAGTGCTTTCCACATGAAAGCAGCATGCTGACCTGACAGAACCTGCCCATCGGGACTGCAGGTTGATCCTCCCTCAAACACACTGCAGGGATTCAGACACCATTAGCCAGTGTTTACAATGGTCTTTTCACAACCTAAGCTGGTATATGTTTGTTCAATACCATACCTACTGTGTGTTGACTTAATTGGTGTAATTGTTTCAAGGCAAGGAGACTTTGACCCATCGATTGCAAAGCCCAAGGGTCCACCTCCAGTCGAGTATGGGAATTGCTGCTGCGTCTCAAAGGCTGACATAAATCAGCAATTGCAGTGTGAGTGGAGAAGATTCCTGCTATGGCCCTGCCTAGACTAGGGAAAAAATCCTTTTCAGTCAGTTTGGATGGACATGATTCTTCTTCTTTGGCTTGGACTTCTCCTTGATTTCCCAAGGAGCCAGTCAAGCCGACTGTAACCAACTGCTTTACCCTATACCTTCGACCCAGCTCTGGTCTAGAAACCACTGGCCGATATTCAGCCCATGTATAAACGGGTGTGAGGCAAGTGTAACTGATCCGTATACAGACCTATATTTGCTTTCTTAGGTGCCAAAGTAGGACCATCCATTTTTATCTTCAACCTAGACGTTAGAAGGTGTATTTGTTTTTTTGTTGCTGCGTTTTTTTAACTGAAGTGTTTCTAGTACAGAAACTCTAAATAAGCTGGTTTTGACCGATGTCTATGTCAGTAAAAATTCTGTTCATGGAAACATAAGGTCGTAGTAAATGGAAAAACAGAGATTATGTGAGCTGTTTGCCTTAAACCAGCATTTTTACTGCATCATCTAAATGAAAGAGAGACATATGGTGATGAGGTTTTAGGTAGAACTGGTTAAATTGCATTAAGTACTGTTATTTAACACTATTACAGCCTGCTGTTGTAAATTATAACTTGGCTTTCTATTATGATTATAAAAGGGAATGGTGCTTTCTTCTGAAGCATATTGTAGGTTTCACCAAAAGGCCAAGCATGGATGTCTGTGAAGAGCAACATCTTTTGGATTCAGAAGGTGTCTTTCTTTGATGAGATTGAAGAAGGAACTGCGTCAAGACAGCTTCATGCTTAAGGCTAGTACTGTATTCTAGCATTAATATAGTGTGATACACCTTCGGTACCCCTTTAGAAAAAAGATCTTGGAAGTTAATGAAAGGAAATAACCTCACACTAATCCTTCTTTGTACTGCCAAGCACAGGAATGCAGTAATGAGAAATGGAGTGACTTGACTAAAGCCACGTGTGGAGCTTGTAGCAGAGTCAGAAGGAGAACCAAGCTCCCAGCTGCCATGTCTAAGCACTGAAAAGGTGCTTTTTCTGTTGACTGTGTGTGGATCTGTGAAGAGTTCCTGATAAAGCCGGTTATTACTGTGAACTAGTTCAGACCCATGCTTAGCTACTGCCTGTGAGGACAGAGGCAGTGTATCTTTTGCCCTAGGTCACCCGAGATGAGTTAGGATTACAGAAGTTCACATCCCTGTCTCATAAAATGGATTGTATTCCCCAAGGTTAGTGGACGTGTAATACCACGTTGAAATCAGCGATACTCTTCTAATGACAGTGTAGGGCAATCTGTTCCATCCCTATTGACAACATCAATTTTCTATTTCTTCAGCTTGAAAAATGCAGGAGGCACAAAGCATGATACAGAAATTATGAGTGTCAGGGTTCTGATTCACTGGTGGGGATGGCATAGTATGGGTGACATCGCAGATCCGAGCCGCCTACCCCACCCCACCCCATTCCCCATTCCTGGACAGCTGAGGGACTGTGAATCAGCTGCTGAATCACTCAGTTCACAGCATGATGTTTTGAAGTAAATTATCACTGCTGTTTGCTTGCCTTAAAACTCCTGACTGCAAACTGCAGACGTTCATCATCTGATTGATGAGCAGCAGTGCAGGAGGCTGGAGTGGTAATCTCCCTGGGTCTGTAGAGCTCTGCACCTTGCTGGTGGATGGGAACATTGATGGAGACAGGCTGCCGCTAGCTGAATAGACAGGTGGGATTTTAGTCTTTTATGACTGTAAAATGTAAGGAGAGATGGCAAAACTTTTGTGTACTTCATGGGGTGCAATTAGGGGAATGCTGTGTGCTTCTACAAATCCACCCTACTTCAGAAAGTAAGAAGAGTGTAAGGCTTTAGTAGCATGCATATGCTTTCTTTGCATTTAATATACTTGTACTCTTATTTCAAAGATCTCAATTTTGCCCTCCAGCTGATTTCTTGTGCTGGCCAGCCACTAGGCTGGCTGCTTTTCCTGGTGGAATTTGATTTAGAACAAAATATAACACATAGGACTGCAGAGATCATACTCAGCTCATGCACTGGTCTGGCTTTAAGCAAAGTGCTTGGAGGACAGGCCATTTATGAATTTTACTAAAGGAAATAGGTTTTTCTGGGGGGGAAGCTGTTTCTTAACACGATCCCAGTATCGGTTGTCTAGAAAAACTACTTTGCTTTCAGTCCAGCTGTCTGCTCATAAATTTTGGTGTAAAAGAGTAGCTACAGGCATTGTCTGTTGTTTAAGATGGGCAGTATTTCATTGCATGCTTTGGCTGGTCAGAGGCCTTTGTTCATCCTTTTCCATTTTATTCACTCTGTAAATCACTCGAACTTCACAGGAGTCACTATGGAGCATGCAATGAACTAAACTTTTCTAGAATCTGTGGTGGTTTGTGACATATAATTACTGCTGTTCAAATCCATCATGTCACTTCTAACAGGTACTTATCCTTTATGGTTAATGTTTTTAAACTTTTCCTCTGAAACGAGTATATTAAAAAAAATAAATGTAGGACTATCAGAGATTTACAAGGTTAAACACCTCCCTTCCCCCATTTATAGGAGAACAGCCTTATTTTGTCTTTTTTAACAATTGTGGCTTCCTCAGTTTTAACCTACAGATGTGTTGAGTGTGTGGTACAAGTGTGTTGAGAAAGCTAATACATGTATGCTCTTCTTTTCATGTTCTGTGTTTCAACGCTGCTGCTTTTGTGTGTCCAGCAATACAGGCAAATTATTTCATGTGCTTTGGCTGGGAGGGACATATGTCCTGTCATCTCCCTTGGCCTGGGTAATTTTCCTGCGATTAGGATTCTTCCTGTGATGTAGTTTGCCTGCATGTGCTTCTCTGGTACTGCAGCAAAGCTGTGGCATGGCCACCCTCAACATCATTAGACTTGCATTGCTCTTCCTCGCCCACAGAAGAAAAATATGAGGAAAAGGGTAGAAGGGGAGTTGATTCTTGAGGCTCAAGCAGGTGACATGGATTCATAGCCCACCGGCATTAAGAGGATCTTGTTTTCTTCCCTTTTCCACCCTTGCAGATTTTAGGAAATTCGGAGCATTCTTAACCCCCCCAGCACTTTTCCTAATGCCCCCAAGCATACACACAAATGCATTCATATCCATTCATATCCATTTTTTAGTTCGTTGTCCAAGGACTTCAGTCTTGAGTGATTCAGGATCTGCTTAATTACTGTGCCAGAGTTCTCATATGTGAGTGATCAGTCAGCAGTGCTGCATCTGACCTTCCTGCATCATCAGCTGGATCTATTTATAGAGCCAAGAAAGAGCTCCTTTGCACATTCAGGAGGAAAAAGCCTTTCATTGAAATTCAGTTCCTGGTCTGTTCTTTGCTCATTGGGGTTTTTCTTTTTCTTTTTCATCCTGTTGTTGCCTGGATAATTTTTTGAGAACTTTACAAAATTGTTCATCCTCTGCTGTTCTAGTGAAATGAAGAAGTTTCTCAAGGCTCAGTCAGGTTTGTCATGCCTGCCTCAGGTCTTTGCTTGCCCTGCAATTCACTGGTCTCTACTGTGTGCAAGATGTACTTCTACAGTTACGTCACTGTCCAGCAGTTGTCACCTATGGATAGTTTTATTCCCCTTGGTACTCTCTGGTGGATTCCTTTTGAGTAGCTCTTGATCTTGCTCTCAATTTTAGGAAAAAAGCTGATGTTTCTCCTCTTTCCATCTCCTATGTGAGTATGAAATACCATACTGTACTCTGTCCCTGACAAGGTACAGTTAATAGGAAGTATTTCTAGGAAGGACAATATAAGAAGGAGCTTTAAGTCAAAGTTGGTGCTGAAGTCTCTCTGCCAGATTGGTACGGCAAATTCTTTATGGAAGAATGGAAGCAAGACAGCTTGAGCTGGGATAGTTCTTTGAATTTAGTTTCTGCATGTAAGGCATGTGAAACACCGATGGGGAGGTTTTCAGGTTTCACTTTGCATTTCAGTGCAAAAAAACCCAACAATGTATTGTAAGCAAATCAAACACACCCAGCTATATGGAATGCAACTAGTGACCTCTGTGTCTGGTATGCTTTTGTTTTGTCTGGCCTATGTTATTGTATAAAATACTCTATACTTTTTGAAACGCTTAAGAGAAAGCTGGATGCTGCTGACAAGAACCTAGTCCTTGCTTCCTTTCTATATTTTGAAGCTGAGGTTCATTATGAGTTGCTCAGACTTTCCCAGGTTGGTGCAAGCTGTTAAGATTCACAGTCCTTTCTCCAGCAGTCTTTTGTTTTGCCATACCTCAGTATTATAATGGTATCCTTAAGAATAATGGGGGATGGCAATCACCTGCTAAATGTGGTTTGGGGTTTCTGACTGTATGGTGAAGCGGCTCTGATGGGATGTAATTGCACACCTGAGGTTTGCATCCTCTACGAGGAAGGAGGTGTGCCTTGGGACTCACATCAAGTTCAGTCACCATTCCTCTGGTTGAGGGCTGTAGTATGGGACATACCTGTACATAACAAAGGAGCTGAAAATATTTAGCAGTGTCTTTATAGGCACCTTTTGTGGGTGCTACTGAACCCCTCAGTGGGTGCTTCTATACAGGGCATAAGCTGTCCATATAGTTGGTTTTGTTTTACACACCTGACACATGGACTGAGCTCTTTAATGTAAATGAAAACAAACCAATGCAACCTTCCACTGTTGCTGGTAGAAATCAGATTTTTTTCCGTTGCTGAACATAGAGATTTGGACAAGCACTTGGCAGCCTGGAGGCTATGTCTCTGATTCCTTGAGTTTTGCCAAACTGCAACTCAGCTCCTGTAGGAAATAATGGGGGTTTGAAGTGCATTGTCTTGGGCTCTGGCTTTCTATTTACACTACAGTTACTGAGAAGGTTGAGACTTCTTTCTTGTCAAGGCTACTCAGAGTCAGAATTTGGACCTTAATGCCTAAGATCTCATGTTCTCCATAATAATACTAAATGCAGAAAATATGTTTTATTCCTCTTTCCATAGTGCAGAGAGTTATCAATGTCTCTCTGTCCTAGGAGAACATCACTGGTAGAGCCAGGAAATTATTTTATTGCTCTTTCCTTCAAGTCAGATCTTTAACAAAAAAAAAATCTCTTCTTTTCCTTCTCAAAAACACAGCCAAAAAAAACAAAAGAGAGGAGAGAGCAATGTTTTCCTTGTTAGTGATAGCCAAATGTTTCCAAAGCCCAGTTAAAAAGTTCCAGTTTTAACTCTCAGGATGTTTTCATGAGAATCATATTTCCTGTCTTTTTTTTTTTTCTAATTCCTGCTTGTCAGACGTTGCTCTGGTTTATCAATATTTTTAGGTGCCTAGATCCCTCCAATCTATATGCCAAGGCTTTGTGGACCAGGTTCTGCTCTGTGACCAAATTTCAATCCACTCGAGTTATTCTGAAGGCAGGGTTTGGTGGATTTAGCTCCTGAGCTAATTAGAACTAAGCATGCTGCTTTGTGTCTCCACCTCCGTATAAAATGCAGCACAAGAGTCAAGGTCATAGTAATAAAGGAGTCCTGTTGGAAAAGTCCATGTGCCGTATGAATCATCCTGTTGGCTATGCTATGTTTATCTCTGTCACACTTTGATACCATCCCTTTTCATCACATGGAGAACATGTCCTGCGTTTTGTTCACCTACAAGTGAAACCCTCTTGTGTCTGAACGTGGACCATACAGAACATCTCTTAGCTAGTACAACTTGATATGTCACTGAAGCAGAACTGAACCGTCTCTATCAAGTAGCTTCCTTGTGGCAGGTACACTCACTCCGACAAAAGCCCTGACAAGGACCTGACCAAAGCCCATGGAAGCTTCCCCCCACAGACAAGAGCCCAGGAGAGCTTCCCATGTGCACACCAGCATATGGTGGTGGTCAGTGGGTGCAGGGGCAGGAAGTTGGGTCCTGAACTGAACCCATGGGGCTATATACCCATATTTGACCACAGATCATACTCAACGAGGGTATAAAAGGAGCCCCACTAGAGAGACATTTGGAGTCGGTCCTCCTCGGAGCAAGCGGTCTGCAGCCGGGGATTCTCCCCTTGGGTCAGAAAGCTGTCCAAGGAAACCCCTTGAGGGTGAGAGCTCTCTCTTTTTAGGTGAATATTGTGTATTTTGGATCATTGGCAATTAAGAACCAGCAGTGTAGTGACAAATCCATGTAACATCCTGAATCTGCAGCTGATTTTGGTGGAGCTTTAATTGAGTTTGAACAATAAATTTGTTTAGCCTCAATTTATTGGTTCTGTGACATTCCTGAAATAGATAGCAAACAAGTGAGCCAATATGTACCTTTCAGGGCCAGACTTGGGCATTTCATTGTTCTGAATCGGTATTGTTATTAATGACCTCATGACCTCTGTCTTTTGATGAGGCATTAGGAGGTTCTGTGTGTCTCAAATTTATTTTTGTCTAAAGAAAGATCCACGGGGTCCTGGGAGTAATTGATGTGCTGAGGGATAGGGGACCGCAAGCTTCAAAAAGGTCTTGTTCCCTTTGGGACTTACTAGAATTGAAACACTGCCTGCTGACCTTCTAAAAAGCCTTGTATCTTAATGGGTAGTAATACGTAGTGTGCATGCATAAAATGAGGAGTCGGCTGGTCTCTTCTCCCCAATAACAAGTGGTAGAACAAGAGGTAATGGACTCAAGCTGCACCAGAGGAAGTTTTGACTGGATATTAAAAACAATCTCTTCACTGAAAGGGTGGTCAGGCATTGGAACAGGCTTCTTAGGGAAGCAGTGGAGTCACCATCCGTGGAGGTGTTCATAAACTGGGTAGATGGGACATTTAGTGACAGAACATTTTGGATTTGTTCAAGTCTGCGGTTTGCACTTTGCACTCACACTCGTGGTGAGCTTTACACAGTATGAAAACGTAGGAAATGCTGCAGAAGGAAATGCTGTCAGCTCCTAGTAATATTTTGATTCTTAAACTTTGCTAGCCTTGCAAAGAGCCTGAAAGACCAAGAGTCTTTATGCATCAGAATGCTTTACCATTACAGAGTGTGGTGTGGTTGGTTTGCACCTCACCTGCCCAGTGATTCGAACTCTCTTGTATGAGAACCTTGTTTTATTCAATCCCGCACCTCATTCCCTTGTGCTGTGGCATGTGTATTTATTTTACTCTTCGCTTCTTCCAGTTCATTGGGCTAGATGGCACTGATCAGTGGTTGAGCAGCTGCGCAGAGTGACTAATGTCACTTTTCAGACATGGAGACTCTTCATTCTTTCCCATTTTAATGCAGATATCTTTTGGCATCTCACAAGGTGTGTTTAGCACAGGTCATGTAGGCCAGGAGGCTCTTTTCACCATCCGTCTCTGTCTTTGCAACCGTTTTTGGCTTTCTCTTACTGTTTACTTAGTGAATCCCTCAGTCTTGTGCTGGTTTGAATGCCTCCATTGTCTGGACATGCTGCCAGCAGCAGCAAGTCTGTGGCTCTCTGTGTGGTGCTTCAGGTCCCCAGGAATCTAGCTAATAACTTAATAGCTTCTCATCTCCACTGAGCTCACCCTGAAAAGTGCTTTGTTCAGTTGTGGAGCACACAGATGGCAGCATGCTATTTATCTCTAGGCTGTCACATCACTAGTTGTTCTAAAATGGGGTGCCTTCACAGACTGGTGTTTACTGAGGTCTGTGGCTTTAAAGAGCCTTTTCCCAAATAGGATTTGATACAATGGAGAGAAAAGCAACAGCATCTGCACTTACAATGGTGGCTCAGAGGCATTAATGCTTTTCTCAGGCACATGTACACGCTCCGTCAATACACGAGCACAGCAGCCTGTGGATATTATCTTCTCAATTCGTTCTCCTCTGCCTCACAGTTGTGAGGAGGATGGGAAGCAGTGTGCAATACCTTTAAGTATTTGGTCTGTCCGCTCCATGAATGCAGGTGGCCCATTAGCACTCATAGCCCAGTAACTGCTCTAGTGGAGTTAAAACCAGAGCTTATTTGCCGTTAAATTTAGGCACCAGCTTAGCTTTCAGTCAAGGCTGTAAAACCCAGGCTCCTTAAACTGGCAAGCACTGCCACTCCCAGAAGGCAGAGGAGGGTGGAGGAGAGGGAAGTAGGGTATAACTCAACTCCCGAGTAACCAGAGATGTTTTATCTCTTGGCCTTTGCACATCCTCACTGGAAGAGCTCTTGGGTGATCATAGCCCCCTTGCCATCCACCCACTACTCCGGATGACTCAACAGCCTGCAGCACTGGGTTATCTTTTCCTTGCTAAGACATTTTTATTCCACAGGCACTGAGATGCAGACTGATGAGTAACTGCTTTATTTTCCCTGATGTATTAAGAAAATCTGAAGGTGGAAAACACAGGGCTGAATTTTTCATATTGTCTCAGAATTTGGAGGAAGCATTTAACAGATCTGTGACTCTGCTTGCATCTGTGGTATCATTAATGAACTTGGACAACCTTGGTAAACAACTCAGCGAGTAGGTGGAGGCAGATGCACTGAAGCATCAGGCTTTAGCCTGGGTCACAACCTGTCACAGTGTAATTGGAAAACCCAGTACTGATTTACCAGGGCGGAGTTGGGAACTTGGAGCTTTTGACTGCAGTTCCACGGCTGTCATGTCACATAAGGAGACATAACCTCACACATAACCTCTTCAGAACTTCAGTCTCTCTCCCTCTGCACTGGCTGGGGCTGTGTCAGCCCTCGGCAGCCTGAACATGCTTCCTCATCAGAGTGCTGACCTTACGTAGCTACTGTCAGGATTTGTCCAAAGTTGTCAATGAATATTATGCCACATCCCCAGAAGCTTGACAGAAATTTTGAATTCCTAAAACCTGTCAGGGTTCTTGGACACTCCTTCCAACTCTTAACCTTGACTTCTTACCTGTGATTTACTGAAGAAACAGAAAGATATAAAAGTGCCTGGCAATTGCAATAGACAGGCAGTGACGAGAGCCTGGATTGGCCCTTTCGCGAGAAACCCACAGGAGCTGGAGGACAGTCCAATCTTTACTGCTGTGTGCAAGCAACCCAGGGTGTGATGGTGGGTTTTGTTGCTAGTGTAATATTATCTCTGGAGTTTAGAATGCCTCTTATGTTTCACCTTCTGGTAATTACCCCATATCCCTTTTGTGTGTCTCCTCAGGAAAGCATGCCACAAACGCCTCCCTTTGCAGCTATGTTTGACAGCAGCGGCTACAACAGGAACCTGTATCAGTCAAAAGAGGGGAACTGTGGAGGCCTCTATTACCATGACAACAACCTCCTGTCAGGTTCTCTGGAAGCTCTAATCCAGCACTTGGTACCCAACATAGATTACTATCCTGACGTAAGTCTATACACCCATATGGCTACGGCCTGATGCATCTTACAAACGGGAACTTTCACATGTGCATCAAAAGAAGAATGTGTCACATCAAATTGCTAAGGAAGGGGATCACATGACTGATCAACAATGATAGGATAAAT
The DNA here is from genome assembly GCF_000696875.1 of Nestor notabilis. Lineage (NCBI taxonomy): Eukaryota > Metazoa > Chordata > Aves > Psittaciformes > Psittacidae > Nestor > Nestor notabilis. The sequence continues at coordinate 22,876 of NW_009926084.1, read as the reverse complement.
GTGTTTCATGTGAGTGCAGCAAGCAGTACCTCACCTAACCTAGGAAGTCTAATTCACAACCCTGGTGACTCACTTGTAAGGTACCTAGTGTAGCTTACTCTTTGATGGATAGGATGTATCACTGACCCTTAAAAATCTGACAAGCAAGCTGAAGAGAAAGGCATAACCACCAGTGTGACAGGATGCATGTATTTAGTTTAAAAACAAGCATATTTCCCATTGCTCCTGTGAGGTCCACATGTATCTTGCAATTAGCAACTGAAGTGTTGAACTAGTATAACACTGTTCAGAATCAGCAGAGGCTGGACATGAGAACAGGACATTTTCTGTTTGAGAATTTTTGCTCTGTCTAGATGCATCTGTGCATTGAAGCATTTCATATGATTCATAGAAAAGAAGAATTATATCAAAAGGTCGGGAGGCAGTTGGGAATGACCGAAAGATGATGGAACTGCATCTCTGCTAGCTGAAAGGCTCCTGCTGGAGGCATAACTCCGCTTACATTCACCTTCTGTTATCATCATAGATCTACCCACGTTTACCAAGACAGGATCTATTTTAACTTGGGTCAGAGTTAACAGCAGCACAGGACAGCGCTTAAGCTAGTGCTTATCCATTAATACTTAATGTAAAATTTAACTATATAGCAATTTAGACAGCAGTTGCTCAAACATGATGATTTATTCCAAGTCCCTAGAACCAGAACATTGTTGAATCTTTCTTGTGGGTGCCACAGATACTTAACTACTGGCATTGTGGAGAGTGGAGAGGATATTTTGAATAGCCATCTCACAATGAGTTCATAATCGTGGTATGTGGAAAACTAAAGCAAAATAAGAAGCCTCTTCTTGTAACCTCAGAATAAGTTACTAATTTTTATTCTGTAAAATTAAGCTATGTAGTTCATTCTGCTTTCATCTATGAGGCAATACTATGAGAAATGAACAGTATTTGGCGATTCTTAAAGTACTAAGTCATAGCGTGCAGTTCACTGAAGTCAGGTAGGCAAACACAGCGTAGTAAAGATGGTATATATGGCAAAATTGAGTCAGCTCAACAATCTGGTCAAGTGGCACCTTTTTTTGTTCTTTCTCTGAAGACTGTTTACTTCCACTAGCAATGTGGAAGCAGATAAGATTTCTCTGTTGGTATTCTAACTAGACTTGAAGTGTGAATTTTAGTATACTGTCAGGCTAGAAGGAGTTACGTGATCTGATAATGGGTCTTGCAAAGTTTTACTGTAGAGCAAGAGAAGATGAGTTGAAATTTTATTCTGTGTAATTGCAGGTACTGAGCTTGTAATAAGGCTGTGTGCAATAGGAGAGCTGAACCAGCCCTGCCCTGCCTTGTTTTGGTTAAATCTTGCATAACTTTGCTTAAGCATGAATTTATAATGCAAATGCTGGAGGAATTATAAGTGTTAAATTAGATGCTTGCTGCTTTACTAATACCTCTTGGCACAGCCACATGCAGAGTTTTCTTCTGCAGATAGTAAATTATTGGGAACCTATTTGTCAGGAACACATTTTGAGAAAATTTAAAACTGGTGGTTATTTATTCCTTTCTCTGGCTTTTTCTTGTTTGCAGAGGACATACATCTTCACCTTCCTTCTTAGTTCGCGCCTGTTCATGCATCCGTATGAGCTCATGGCCAAAGTCTGCCATCTGTGCATTGAGCAGCAGAGACTAAGTGAGCCTGGGCTAGACAAGGTAAGATCCCTGTCTCTCAAGGACTCCTGTTCCAGTCAAATGTCTCTACCCTTCCCACAGCAAAATGTTCCTACTTGAGAGAGAGTCCTGAGTAGGATGAACGGATTGAAAACCTGATTGAGCAACTAGAATTTGACCCTTTATTCAATGATATTCATGGTAAATTTTCACACCACTCAGCCTGTCGTTCATGAAGACTTTTCCTGCTGCTGCACTGATATATGGGCCAGAAACAGAAGTGCTCGCTGTTAATGATACATCCTGCACTGGCCCTGCAGTGGTTGCTTTTGTTTCAGGGTTCTCAACATGTTGATGTATAATGCCAAAATGTTGGAAAGACATAATGGTGAATTAAGCACATAAATGGGAATTACACCGACCTGTCTCACGTGGTTAAGCTACACTCTTGCCACAGTCTTTGTGGAGTGGCTTAGACTACTGGCCTCTTTGAGTGAGAATGCATGGGGGCTTTTGTGTGTCATATCTAGAGTTCTTAGGGGGCAGGATGTGGACATTTGGATAGAACCTCCCCCCCAGTAGAAAATTACCCAAATTAAAAGAAGATACTTGAGTAATTCCATTGCTTATCACTTTCATTGTTGGTGGTTAGCCATAAATTGTGGAAACACTAATAAATGTCTTGCACTGACACGTTCCTGATAATGAAAGGAATCATTCTAAAAATTCCACCTACCTGGGGCTGATTTCCGGGTCAATTAAGCCAGCAAGTGTCTCTTCATTGGCTTCAATGGGTATTTGCTCTGGCCTGTAATACAATGCTGAATTAAATTAAACTTAAAACTTTAAGTGACTTTCATACCCTTATGCTCCAGTTTCCTACAGAAGGGAATTTTATTTCCTTTGGGTTACGTATGTGGTGTATTGCTGTTACATGTAACATTCCTCCTTACTGTTTCCAAATAGAACCAGGTACAAAAAATCGCACCCAAAATCCTACAGCTGTTGACTGAATGGACAGAGACGTTTCCTTATGATTTCCGAGATGAAAGAATGATGAGGAACTTAAAGGAGTTGGCACAAAGAATAGCCAGTGGTGATGAGGTAAGTTGTCTGTGCACAAAGCTATTGTATAAAAAGGCATTCCTTTAATGCTGTGATATTGCAGGTTTGTTGTTAATAACAGGATATGGATCTGGATGTTTAAGCTAACTCATTATGAAGGTGCTGGTAGGCGAAAAGTTCTGTCCAGTACCTAGGCCTAGGAAGAAACCACACAGAATTGGCAGATCCTTTCCAAAGCACAGGCAAGGTTTGCTCCATCCCTAAACTTGTATTATAATTGCATATTGTGAAGACAGATGCAAATCGGTGGGCATTAGTATTCTTAATTTTAGTGATTCTGCTTGGGAGAAGCTAGATAAGACACTGGGAAGCCTTTGTATGTCTGAGAAATCCCTACCCATGTTGATAATTTCTTCAGTTTGTGTGAGTAAGGCGTGTTGGAATCAGGCCTTTGACCTGTAGGTCAATGGAAGAGTTATTGCAGGTTTGGGAAAAAGTTTCTGTAAAAAAAACTTTACCAGGAAGAATTGTCTTGAGCTGAAAGCATCAGATATGGTCTCAGAGGAAGTCTGTCATATTTCTTCCTCTGGACAGAGCACATGAGGAAATCGCCTGACCTTAGCTAAGTCCCAGTTCTTAGATGGAAGTAAAGTTTCATGGAGGTATTATGAAATATTTTGATGCTTAACTGATGCTTGTCTTGTCAGTACTGAAACAGACTCAGTCAAAAGTCATAGCTTACATTCACTTAGTGGAAAGGCAATTAACAAGGTTTCAATAAACAGATCACATGTAGCTGGCATAAAACTAAGATTACAAAAGACATTGGAATGGTGTTTGGGAGAACTATAAATGCAAAGAGCAATTGCTAGATGGCATCATGTTTCTAGGGTTCCTCAGGGGCTGGTGTTCCTTATGTAAGCTTTTGAATAATTATATGGATGAGGCAGCAAACATCATGTTAGCAAGCATGTAGGTAAGCTTTACTGGGAGGTGTTGTGAGTGCTGCCAAAGGCCTGGAAAGATTTTGAAAGACTATGAACAAGGATTGAAGAGAACCAACCTAAACTGAATTTGGAAGCTGAAATATATTTTGATGTTGTGAAAGTGTGGAGGGACAAAAGAAGTTGGGACAAAAGGCTGAGATGCAGTATGAAATACAGATTTGATGGGCAAACTTAGAGTTGTTGCGAGATAGTTTTCAGGGGACTTCAGACTGTAGAGAGGCAATAGGTTTGCCTTCACTGTGGGGGTGACAGGAGGCACCTTTCCCACTACAGTGCTCCTGCACTGTTGCTTTGTTTCTGGGTACTCTTAATAGGAAGGTAGGGAACTGAAGTTCTGTTCAAGGAAAAGTAGTAAGATTGAGGACCCGCACCCACTTGAAGAATACTCACTAGCACAAAAAGAGCGGGCAAGCTGTATAGCCTGGGGGAAGTTGAGCTGGTGAATGCAAGACTGAAATAGCAACAGGGAAGGGTTTTCTACAGTGAAGCTTCTGGCAATACAGACAGTTTAAACAGTGAAATCATCTATTAAGGGCAGATGTACAAACTGCTAGAAAATGAGTGCTAGGGAGCAATCGTACTCTGTTGGTGAGCTATAGATCTTTCCTAGCTCTAGCTTTGAGCTTTTTTTGACTTTGAGATTTCCTTTAGGAAGACAAAGGGAAAGCAAGCACTGCAGTAAATTGACTTGTGTTATTGTGAAGTGATTGGAACAGTAAATGGCAACTTCCTTGACCTTACTTTTCTACAAATTGCTTGGATTTGTGTGAGTCGTTACCTTGAAGGATATAAAAGAAGCAGTGTTTCCTATTCCTTTTCACTACAGCTTTTCTACTTGTAGCTTCTTACTCTACTTCCTGAATTACTGTGCGCTGGTATTGTTAAGAGCTATTAGTAAGAGTCCAACTAAAACCGTTCACCACGCTAACATATTGCTCCATCATAAAAAAGGTCTCTGGAAAAACCTTGATGGGTTTGTTTTTCCCCTTGGTCTCCCTCAATTCAATTCCATTCCTTCAACATTTTTCCTCTCTGTGTCCTGAGAGGTCATCATGCTCATGAGATATTTCTAGCTTGTTCTGGTCCCTTTTACCAGTTAACTGACCTTTGTTTCAAGGTATATCTTTTGAAGACTTTCCCATCAGACACTGCCTCTCATTTCCTGATTAAACATTGATCAGTGGCTTTTTCAGTGAAACACTTGATGAGTGTATGCAGTCAGACCGAAGCTACATCCTGTATCTGATGTCTTTTTATGTGTAGCCCAACACTGCACTGACCTCCCTTTGCTTTTTTTTGATCCCACCATGATATCGTATAGTGAGATTTGAGTGTGGAAACTCATTTAACATATAATATTCCATACCTAGCAGGTAGTAACTGTACTTGCAGTCACTATCAGAGGCCAGACACAAAGCTTCCCATCACTTTGTCCTATGTTGTCCAATCCTCAGTGTTTTTTAAATATAAATAAATATCAGCATTATCAGTGTGAGTATAGAATCAAAAATCAGACTGTGGGACAAGTAAGTGGAAATAGTAAATCTAATTTAGAGGAAGACCATATGCTTAGGCTGACTGGTAGCGATACTACAATCAAATTAACATCTAATTGATAAAAGGCATATTCTGTGAGTATGTCTTGTTACACACACATATATATATACGATATTAAAAAAAAGTGTGAGATTAAGTAATGGTCCATCAGCAAATACCTGTTATGGTTGCAAAGTACTGTACATACTCATCCTTGCAGAGGATGCCTCAAGGTCACTGCCTCTTTGCGCAAGAGGAGACTGAGCCTCAAAAGAGCAAAGGGATGTTGGTTTTGTGGGCTCAGTTACATCTAGAGGTGTGAGAGGGAACGGGCATTTCTTTCTGCCTTTGTGCCAAGAGGGTTTTATCTCGTGACTGGATGTTCGTTATGTTCAACTGCTGTTAGATCAGATGCGGGCTAATTACCATGTCTTCCTGAGGAAAATTTAGATTAATTTCTTCAAAAGCTTGGTATCCCCCTCTTCTCTCCTCACTCACCCCAGGGAAAAGTTACACTCTGTGTATTTGTCTAGAAAATAGAAATACATCGAAGTGGAAAGCAACTATTTACAAAGTAACAAGACATTCAGCACTGATATCACAACTTACTTCAAGAATGAATGTGACCCAGAGTAGTGCTGTTGTATTTGAGTATGTTTGAAAATCTGGATCTAGATGATCTTTAAGGTCCTTTCCAACCCAAACCATTCTATGATATACTGTGCTCCCTTTTTTCAGCCACTTTGGTTTTGCTTTAATGGCTTTAGATTGCTATCTGGAATTTGGAAGAGTAATCACCTTGGGTTCAGTTACACGGATCTATCTACTTAAGAGTCAAGTTCTGCTCCTTCTTAAATTTGTCACTCATGTTAACCCACCACATGGAAAGGATCTCAAAGTGAAAGAAAAGAGAGATGATTTTATCTTCTTTTTCTCAGATTCACTGAAGTTTTAACTCTGTCTTCAGTGAAACTGGTCTTGGATTACTCCAAAGATGCAGGCCCTTCTTTCATTACTGAATGACCATATCTTGGGTTTTTATTGTGATCTTAAGACACAGTGTTTTATTTCTTGTACTTTGTCTGGTGATGGGTGGTACTTTTCATGCAGCAGATTGTGCACGTCCATTTTTGCTCTTCCTTGAGCTAGCTGGGTCACTATTGAATCTGTGAGATTATCAGATTCCTTTTGGTCTGATGAAATGCCAATATTAGAAACCCACAGGTCGTTGATCACAGATTAAGGTGACAACAAATACAGATATCAGCATCAATCTGTTATGTCGTCATGCAGGCTTTAATACTATCTTCTCACATTTTGAAAATGTATCCCAATTTTTTCATGTCATTACAGATGTATCGGAAGAACGTACAGCAGCTCCTCCAGAACCTGATTCGGAAGCTTGCCACTGTCAGCCAGTATGAGGAAGTACTAGCCAAAATTAATGCCACATCCACAGATCGCCTCTTGGTTATAAAGACCAAGCCCCAGTCCATTGAGAGGGACATAATCACAGTCTGCAATGATCCCTATGTGTTAGCTCAGCAGCTGACACACATAGAGCTTGTGAGTTGTTATACTTCAAGTATGATTTCATCCTTCCCCTCTTTTTGAAACGCACCTTCACATAGGATATGACTCGGCTGCTCGTGTGCTTTGTTTAGGAGAGACTCAATTATATTGGACCAGAAGAATTTGTCCAGGCGCTTGTGCAAAAGGATCCTTTGGATAATGACAAGGTAAGCGGAGCAGATCTGAAGCAGCTCTGAAATGTGGCATTTAACATGCTGGAGCTCAGGCGTCTCATGAGCTGGAAGTGAGGTCCAGCAATAAACAAGGACCGGCAGAAACAAGCTTTATAGTGAAAATGCTTTAGTATTCCTCTTAAAAATTTTGAGCTCCAGGACTCAGCCAAAAAAATGACTTAAACTAGCGCATTTTCTGGGGTTTCTTTCTGATTTAAGCTAAGGGAGAGCTTAATCCTGTGAAGGTGTAGGTCATCTACGTAGCCTACAGCTGGAAAAAGCTGTTTAGCTTTGGCTTTTGCATTATGCATTTTCAACAACCATTTTTCCTTTTACAAAACTGAACTCTTTGCAGCAAACTGGCAAGTGGGGCAATTTGCAGGTAGAGCACACATTACAAAAAGGGGGCAGCGAGCCAATCAAAATGATCAAACTTATCTCCAAAGTTAGAATGGATGCAGTAAGTTAATTTGATATCAATAACTGAACATAATGTGCCAGTGGAGTTGGCTGACCTCTGTTTTCCTTCTGCACTTGCAGAGGGTATAATGTTGTCTTTACTGTATCAATGGGACAGGATTGAGGGCTGAAACAATGCTCATATTCAAGGAAGCTTTAAGCAGATACTTACCTTTGTTTGCGTAAGTCTAGCCTAAATCCTTAAAGCATCCCAGTAGGACTTACATCAGGTGATGGATTCACATGCCTGCTTGGGTGCCTTACTGAGCCAACAGCTCAGGAAGAAGTTCTACATGCTCAAATACTATCACTGCTGCTTTGTCTTTAAGCTTTTTGTTACTTTGGGTAATGGAGTTATTCCTGGTTACGTGACAGTGTTTGGGGATGGCATGGCAAAAAGCCAAAAGGTCTCTCTCAGGGAAAAGGTGAAGATTACACTAAAAGTTGTTATTTTACTTCTGTCTGCAGAGCTGCTATGGAGATCGAAAGAAAACCAGGAATCTGGAAGCCTATGTGGAATGGTTTAATAGGCTCAGTTTCTTGGTTGCAACAGAAATCTGTATGGTGAGCAAGGACTTTTTTCTGCTAAAATGTTTTGTTTAGTCTAGTTGTGTAAAACTAGGTTTTGGATCCCCTCAGTGTGCCTTTGACTTCATTCTCTCAGCTCTGTACTTTTCCACATGTGGATGGAAGTGAGTTCCACGTTTTCAACATCATACTGATGCCTCAGCCTTGCTCATGTCACACAGTTATGCTGGGTTAGCCCTTCTTGGCACAGGAATTCATCTGGCCTGCTCTTCTCTCCAGTGAATGGCTCTTATGAATAAAGGCATCTTTTCTCTCCATCTTTTCTCTCCTCTGTGCAGACCCTCTTCTCTGCTCAACTGTTCTTCATACCCTTCTTCTTGGCAGAACCTCTTTACCTGTTGTCCTTGCTCTCTACCCACCTAGTGTCTAGGTTGTCCCTGCTGTCCTGAGGGCTTTTGAACACACTAGCGTGGCTTCCTTTACATGTAAAGCATAGTATGAAGTTGTGGTACATGTGGAAAAGCCTTTTATAGTGGTGGTGTTTCTTTTGGAGATGGGTCAGAGTGCTCTGTTTTCTGCTGAGTGTAACACTCCAATGGCATCTCTTGCAGCCTGTGAAGAAGAAGCACAGAGCAAGAATGATAGAGTATTTCATTGATGTGGCACGGGAATGCTTTAACATTGGCAACTTTAACTCCTTAATGGCTATTATTTGTAAGTATGTGCCCTGAGACATTTTGTTCTTGTTTGAATTCAGATAAAGGAAGCACAGTGCTTTATACAAAAGTCTGCTGCTTAGCACACTCAACGGTGTGAAGCTGGGAGGGGAAGTGGTGAGGAACTGCTCGATGTTATTTTCTTACTTCTTATTGTGTTTCTTACATGTGTAAGAAATCATTTACTGCTGTAGTGTAAATTACAGAAAAACATAGTTTTCATTGAAATTGTTCAGAGATCTAAATCCCTGCTTTTTGAAACTAACTTTAGTGCTTAACTGGAATAGAAACTCTTCCTGTAATTTGAAGACTTGATGTCTTCTGTTGTTTCTATTACACCATAAATATCCTAGTGGTTTAAAAATTCCACATCTTTTTATATCTGAAAGGAAAATATTTGGAATATTTATTAATTTGAAATGTGAAAACTTCATAGATATTTGTCATTTTCAGTTAAATATATAAGAGACGGTGTTGAGAAAACTCACTTGCACTTTTCTACTGTATGTTCATGTTTTATCAAAATCACATTAAATAATGCCACAGCAGTTTTTTAGAGCTTTCATTCTGAAAGAGATTTGATTTTGTTTCCTAACTTGCTTTTAACATTGGAATCTCATGAAACCAGTAAGTGTGATTTCTGGGTAGCTCTTCTGAAAATATTTGTTATAGTTAATAGCTTCTTTACTTTAGGAGTACTTCCTAGCATTAGCTACCTGAAAGTTTTCTTTTTTTAAATACTCCAACAAGTTCTCTCTCTTACATCAAGCTGGCATGAACATGAGTCCTGTGTCTCGGTTAAAGAAAACCTGGGCAAAAGTGAAGACAGCCAAATTTGATATTCTTGAGGTATGTTTGGCCAATATTTGGACACCGGGCTATTAGCATTTCACTTCTAACTGCTCTAAAACGCAAGTTTGGCTTCATTGTAACATGTTTAATTTAGTATGTTTGTGCTCTTAACAGAAATTCTAGAAGATGTAGTAAGAATCGTTCAGTTGACTTAGTCTGGAAGAAGGAAATTGGAGTAATATTTGTTTTTAACTCCCAAACCCACCTCCTAAGAGTTATTTAGGAAAAAAAAAAAAAAGTAGGTAACCTCTTGAAAAGGAGATGTATTTGAGAGGGATGGTGAGGATTGACCTAATGCACTCCTGCCTCTGGAAATCAAGTTGAGCTCTAAGGTGGCTGCCTTGCCCTTTCAGAGAAATTTGCCTTGAAGGAATTGATTGCTGGTTACCTTCATGTAGTAGAGACTTTTGTCAAAGATCATGTAGGCGCAGCTGTGTATGAGCCTGTGAGTTGCCCAACAGATTATTTGCCAACGAGTTAATTATCCTGCTGTAAATGGCAATCAGTTAATTCAGGTTACTTACTAATAAGATAAAGAAAGTGTAGCATTTTGAACTTGATACAAGCATGAAATGTTTATTAATATCATCATCAGATTTGGCTTGTGTTGTGAGAACAGATTAAAACAGGATGGCTATAGCCACCTCACACTTCTTTCCTCCACCCTTGGGTGGGAGCCTTCCTTGTGTCAAGGGTGGCTGCACAGCTCAGGAAGTTGCTCTTAAGATTACAGCCCTATTTCATTCGACCTTATTATGCAGGCTGGACTTTGCTGGTTAAGGACGTGCCTTGTGAGCCATGCAGTCATCCTAGTCATTGAGGTGCAGCAGTCAGTCTTGGAGCAATGAGGTGGGGGCACTGACATCTTCATGTGTCTGATCTTACTTTGCCATTGCAACTGAATCAGCTCTGAGAACCGTCCATCATAGGAAGAGCTGAATATTAGTGCCAAGACCCACCGTTGTCTTAGTTTAATGATTTTAACTTTTGAATTAAAGCTGAGTTATTGCCTTCGTGGAGAGAGAAAAAGGTCCATAAAGCCTGCTTTTGCTTTCCTGCCTCTGACTTTTATTGTCTCCCTCATTGTGCTGAGTGAACATTTTTTAAAGCAATGTTCTCTTCTGATTGAATGAACAGTTAAAATGATACTGAAGCCTTCTAGAAGGCTTTATTTGTGCTGCTGTTCACCAGACTTCTTGCTTTTTAGAACAGTTGCTCAAGTGAAAAAGAACTGTGTGTGGTGATGACACTGGCTCATTATTTACATGTTTTCATTGCTTGTAGCATCAGATGGACCCTTCTAGCAATTTTTACAATTACCGAACCG
>NW_009926084.1:8534-11961 GCF_000696875.1 Nestor notabilis | reverse complement strand
GACCCGCTCTGCGTGGAGCCACTCAAAGGTCCTTGACAGCTCATAGCAACAGAGAGAAGGTATGCTTGCAAATGGCTTGGCAGTGGGTGAAAATGAAATGTGCTTGTTAAGTTGCATGGTAAGCTTTTGTCTTGGGATTCTAGTTCTTAGCAACTCTACCTCTGGTGATCTTTTAAAAAGAATAAAAAGCCTCAAAATGGAGTCACCCTTTATGGGAAATGTCTAAATATTACCTGTAAGGTACCAAGAAAGTGCACGGAATATTTGAGGAAACCAGGTGTCTCAATGCAAATGACCATCTTAGAGCTGCCAGTTCAGTTTGGTGCTGACTGAAAGCAGCAAACATTAAGTGAACACTTGAATTATTTAAACATAGTAAGTACATTGCCTCAGCGCATTTATTTTTTGACAGAGAACTTTTTATCTCACAAACCAGTAATAGAGATGGAAAGGCCAAGGACTGAAATGAGGTTGCTAGTAATTTGTTCTTACTGCTGCTACTTGTGCTTAGGTTTAAGTGGTTTATGGTTGATGGTGAGAAAGCTTTAAAATTTACTCAGAAAAGGTATTCTAAAACTCAAATCTAGACAGAGCTTCTGTCTAGATTCTGTGGAATCCACTTCCTGTGTACAGATTTTAGATGAGCTTTAAATATACTCTGGAGTTTTTTAGTCGAAATAGGTGGATCACCTGTTTGTATAATACAGGGGACTAAATTCCACCTCCCAGATTCAATAGTGGCAGTGAACTATGCATTAATAGAGGCAGCATCTTTCTTTACTCTTTAAAATAAATTAGCTTTTGGGAAATAAACTGGATTTGGTCACACATTAATGCAGAAACTCAGTTGTAGTTCTTGTTCTCTTGGAAAGGAGCCAAATAGCTTACTACCTGCTCCCCACTTCCAAGCAGTTGCTCATCAATTGCTTATAATAATATTAGGACTTCATTCTGTGTTTAATAAACCTGATCCTGGTGCTCATAGAATAAATTACCAGGCAGGATGAAGCAAATCCGTGTGTAGTCTGATGGTCTATATTGTTGTTATGTAAATAAAAACAGGGTGGTCTTTCTTCTGAGTCCCAGGGATCTGTTCATATATCATTCAAAGTACCAGAAGTTTAAATGTAAGATGACTACTTCTATTCAGATAAAAGTGAGTTTCATACTTCAAAGAAAGAACTTGCAGATACTGGTGCAGGAAAATCTCCCATGGAAACAGTGATACTTGTTTTATCCTCAGTTGCAACAAGGACATGTGGCTGTGAAAATTCCTGGAAGATGCAAATTGGAATACAGTCATTTTAAGAACATAAGAATGTTCCAGCATTCTCCAAAGAAAAATACTTCTGATTTTTCAGTTGGCAGGAAATGTTGCTTTGTTTTGAGCCAGTCACTGCCAAGGCTCAATTTCTTGCATGAGCTCAGGGAACTGAAGCTCCAAAGCCATTTGGCTGCTAGCCCCAAATTTTCCACGCTGTGCTTTAATGTGCATCTCCCCTCGTTTACCAATCAAGTCCCTGTCAAGAGGGAAAGCTGCATTAAGATACACCCTGCAGGAATTATGTGCAAGAAGTGGGCACGTCTGAGCTATTATGTTCTGGAATCTGCAAGGAGAATGAGAAAGTGAGAACAAGAAGGACATGACATAGAAATGAAATGTTAAGCATATAGTTGTTCTAAACATGATTCATAGCCACAGTTGACAAGCAGTAGACTGCCGACAGGTACTTTAATTGTGACCCTGAGGGAGCTACATGCCAGGAAGACTTACAGGTAATAGAAGCAGTTTGGCACAAAGCTGGAAATAAAACTATAGGGATTAGCTTACCATCCAAGAGAGGACTTCCTTTATAGAGAAATAATCATGTATTTTAAAATGTAGTGAATGCAAAATTCTTGTGTAGCAAGAGAGATATCATACAGATCTTAGTCCTCTGGTATTTTGCTTACCTTTTGTACCACCTGACTTCCTTTTATTTTTCTCTGTAGAGCATTATGTTTTGATTCAGGACCAGACTGAGAATAATGTTGTTCTTTCCTCAGATTGTAATACCTTTCTTCAGCCTCTTGATCAAAGATATTTACTTCCTCAATGAGGGTTCTGCCAATCGTCTTCCAAATGGTCATGTCAATTTTGAAGTAAGTAGAGCACTAAATGGGATGTTGATACAGGGTTAACCCCTTTAACAGAACACTGAAGCTTCCACTGGATTCTGGGAGAGCAAAATTAGACTGGACTTTGAGCGTATCTATTACTTCACACAGGAGCTGGGAGGTAGTCAGGAAAAAAACAGTCTTATTGAGGATGGAATGTTTATAGAAACTCTTTCGATATTCACAATTTTTTAGTGGGGAAAAAAGTCAGAACTTTTTCCCAGTTCTCAAATGCATCTAAACATTTAAACGCACAGGTGTATTATATATACTTAACGAAAAAGTCATTCAAATCAGTGGTTTAGAGCTGCTTTTTTAATTCCAACCTTTTGGTGGGTTCATCATTCGTCGAGACACATAGGTGGTATTTTCTATATGTCAGTCACAGATTGTCTCTGAAAAAACATGTGATTAGAGCAGCAGTGAAGAAGTTTTGAGTCCCTTGTCTTTCAGTAGTTCTTCCACCTGTGTTTTCATGCTTGTTATCTGACTCTCTGGATTATGCACGGATTTATTTTCTGATGCTTTCAGCTTTCAAGGAGCCTAGGTCACTCACACAAAATTACAGTACATTTCACTTGTAGTCATTGACTTGAATTAGCCTGGTTCTAAAGCTGGACTATGTGATGAACTGGAATGTTCTTTTATTCAAGGAATCCATGTGCACTTGAGGCATGTTAATCTTTAATTTAGTGAGTTTATCAATCAGTGACATCAACACACTACACGGGGTATGTTTATTTTTGGCATAAATTTCCAGCAAGAAAATCAAGCATTTCAGATTAATTAACAAAAATGGAACAGCTGCATTTCAAAATATCAGTATTAAGCATCTAGAGACTTTTGATATGAAAATAACTAAATATTTCACTGCGAAACAGACAAGCATGAATATCGTCAAAGTGAAAAGTTAGGCATAAGGAGTGCTATTGGAAACTCAGTGCAGATCATGATCTACTATTTACATTCACAAATAACAACAATTTTACCAGACTGGAGGAGTGGGAAGTCATCCCAGTTTGAAACAGAAACATAAAAGCTAGACACTGAGTTGTTGAGCTGTTGAGTCAGATCACATTCAAAAGTTGGGCAGAATCCAAGCCTTGGACTTGAAAGCAAGATCCCTCTGTCTTTTAAAAAAATGTTCAGGGTAAATAGTACTGTCCAATGTATAGCACCTCTTTTGCTTTCTCTTCTATTCTGGCAGAAATTTTGGGAACTGGCAAAACAAGTCAGTGAATTCATGACATGGAAGCAAGTGGAGTGTCCT
>NW_009926084.1:4698-8503 GCF_000696875.1 Nestor notabilis | reverse complement strand
ATCGGAAGATTCTGCAGTACTTGCTCACTGTCCCAGTCTTCAGTGATGATGGTAAGGAGCTCTGGACTTCCTGCATGTCTGGTGTCTCTGGCTACTGCTTAGTCTATCTCCATGTCAATTTGTTGCTTCCTCACAGTAAAAAAAGACTGTCATAGAATCATGGAATAGCTCTGGTAAGTAAAAAATGTTTACAAATGAGAGAGGAAACAAGATTTCTCTTTTTACGTGCATATGGTTTGTGAGAATTTACATTATTCTTTTCCTGGAAATGGAATGAAAAAAAAGGATATGTGGTCCCTGTAAATATCATCTGAAGTGTATTTATATGGACTTTCAGGGTGCTTTACTAAAAGGTGCTGCTTGAGAAAGAAAATGGGGACTTCACTGGATGCTTACAAAGCACCGTGTCCCTAGGCTCGGTTTTTTATTTTGACTGTTTTCTTCCACTCCTGTGCTTTTGAGTTTTTGATAGTTGGTTTTTACCCCCTCAGGGTTGTCTTTTTTCTCATGCACTGTTTGTGAGTATTGTCTGGATGTAATTATAAGCAATGCTATACTTCCTAATGAGATTCCGGAGCCCTAATCTGAGGTATGGGTAATACAAGCCTGCTTCATTTAACTTCAGCCCGCTTTCCAGAGAGAGCAGATTTTAAAATGTTAGTAGGCCTAACATATTGTATTTGCTTCTTATTACAGCACTTTACTTGGCTTCCTATGAAAGCGAAAGTCCTGAGAATCACATTGAAAAGGACAGATGGAAGACACTAAGGTTTGTGTCAGAGGTTACCCACATAAATAAATAAAGAGAATGGGATATAGAGCAAGCATCAAACAGTTAAAACCAAATGCCATGTGACATGTTTCAACAGATGGGACACAGCATTGGTGTAAATCCCCCCTCCAATCTGGGACTTTTGGAAAAAAGAGAACAATCAGTCTTTATTTTAAACCCTCTCAAGCCTTCTCTCCCGTAGGGGATGGGAAGGAGAATAAGTAATTTTCTATCTTAATTTCTTGTGTTATTCAGTGCAGGAGAAAACACTTTCTAAACTTCAAAGAAATGTCTATTTCCTCACAAGAGCACTCTGGTTTCCAAACAGACATTTCTGCAGCTATTTCATCCCTTTATGCACGCAGCCTTTCAGACAGGGGTGAGGTTTGTGCAAAGATTGCTCTAGGGAAAATGCATTCATGAAACCAGGTAAGAGTTTAGAGGCCAGGCTGGGGAAAACAAATTTAAGCAAAATCCTATTTTTGGCTTTTCTTCTACTGCTGATTGAACACAGACTCATCAACTTTTTCGTTTTACTACCTGTGGAAGAATACTTGAACCATTAGGGCAGTGTTTTAGCTCATATTTCATTGACCAACTTTTTCATGGCAGCAGAGAAAACTAATCAGGTGTATAGACTGAGACACAGAATTAAGCACACGTATGAATAGCCTGTGTTTTCACCCTTAAGCAATACCTCCACTGTAGTCTTAAAACTAGCGATATCCCAAGGAACTGACCCATGAGTCAGGTGTTCTTGTCACTGTCACAGGCAGCTGGTTCATTAACACCTAGATGTACCCATGGATGTAACATCCAAACTTTTCTGGTCCCCTGGCAGCACTGCAGAGACACAGCTGTGCACCACAACCCTAAGGATTCTCCTCAGGCTGTGTTGTTTTTCCCAGGATATCACAGGGGGATGTGACAATTCCATCTGATTAATCCCAGTTACTCTTGGGAGAGGACAGAAAGTGAGAGTTACTCACATCAATGCACAGACACTCCATATTACAGAAGGTGGCAAGATGGACAAAGACTCGGGCTTGAAAATCTATGATAACATGAATTTCAATTTCACATGACCCTTACTCAAGGAACTCTGAAGCTGTCTTGAGAAGATTTACATCATTCTAATGATTGTCTTTACTTATTTAAATATTTCCCTCTTCCTTTCAGGTCATCGCTTCTTGGCAGAGTCTAGCGCACAAGGTGGCTTGCTGCTTCTGCTGTTGCTACATTATGTGGATTACCAAGGGACATGGCTTGGTTTATTTTTCTGTACACTGAGCAGGATTCAAAGTGGTGAAAAATGTGCAGTCAGTTGTGATATTGTGTCAGCAAAGATGAAACAAGTTAACTCAAGAACAAACAGGCAGCTTCTCACATCTGACAGAGGAGATAAAATCTCAGCCCGCTTGGCTGTGATTCAGGCTTAAGTATTGATGGGTGACAGAATCCTTTGAAGAGCTTGGATGCTGCCTATGAATCATTTCACACCTGGATGGAGTATTTTCCCGCCTTCCTTTTCCTGCAGTTTGCTGCTACAAGGACCCTGCAGAGCTGATGATAGTAGATTATGGAGGGGAAAAAATCACCACCCCTTTCAGTGAAACCCAAATCTGCATTGAAGAACTTCCATTCCTAATAAGCTGAAAATAGCCATGAACTTTGCCTGATCAGGACTGCTAAAAAGGGAAAGGATTGGACACAACAAATTGGCTGCTGGGGAGAGTTTCTTCCCACCGCTGTAATGGTGGCTTTGTTTTTTCTCTTTTTCTGTTATGTTTTTGAGTTGGCTGCTGGTAGGCAAACTCATTATTATAATAAGTTATTTAAAAATATAAATAATAAAAATCAAGACTGGTAGGAAACATACCTGCTACAGAATATAGTAGCTATGTAGCTTGGACTATTTTACAATTTCTAGTGAGGTGTTTTCTTTCTTTCAGTTGTTTACAACTAACCACTACATGCTACAGACATTCTTATTTTTGTTATACAGTTTTGTTACTCTAGTTTATCATACTTTACCTTCTTCTTATATTAGGTTGAACAAGCTGACTTTTCTAGAATAGTTTTTGAGAAACTGGTGTACAGACTGTGTCGAAATATGAAGGTATGTTTTTATTAAGTAATTTTTATAACCGCTTTCTTTGAAAGGGTAACAATGGAGAACACAATCCACTTTGACTGAAATAGCAAGATGCCAAAAAGAAAAAGATGAGGCTTCAGCTGTGAACAAAACAGTCTCCCTGTGCATTTGCTTTATGGATTATGTTTATGACTGTGAAGTAGATCACTGTGTTACACACTTAATGAGTCTGTGGTAGCTCCAATACTTAGTCACTCTATTTATCCAATAAGAACCCACTAAGAAAGAAAGAAACTGTAGCTATAAATCACTGTGGACACAAAACTGCTAAGCAAAAGCACGTACTTGGCAACAAAGGTATTTGCAATTATCCTGGCACTGTTATTTAAAAAAGAAAAGAAATAAGAATAAATATATCTATTTGTTGCACTGCATCTCTTGAGTTTTCAGGTAAACCATTATTTATGTTCTATGCGTTTTCAGGCAGGTATTTATTCTTGAATTCTGTAAGAACATACTGTAGTAAGCCTTCATCAACAGGGATACTGACCTTAACTACAGCCTGTTTGATGGTACAATGTGCTGGAAGTCACTGAGTTACCAGGGCCTCGAGTCATGACAGCGGAGGAAGATTTCTCTCCTCCTATTCACTAAGTTAGGGTGAAGGAGAAAGAAGAGGCTAACTGTTTGAAAGGAGGTTACTTCTGCAGTTCCCAGACTTGCCTCACAGCTTTCATCAGAAGAGTTCTTTCCTATCCTCCTCTCTACATCCTGCCACCATTGTTGAGGCGTATAGGAAGGACTTTGTGTAAAAAGCTGGGGAAAATGTGTATTCCTCTTCCACATCTTCTGGAATGATGATGCTGTGATGATCAGGTACATAAATGAGCTTCCATGATGCAATATTGGCTATCTTTGTTAACCTGATGTTTTACATT
>NW_009926084.1:0-4667 GCF_000696875.1 Nestor notabilis | reverse complement strand
CAGAGGGTCAAACAATGAGTTAGTTAGCTTACCTGTAAAAATTTCTTTCCTATACTCCTCTGCTATAGCACAGTTTGACTACTAGCCTGGTTTAGGAATGGATTTGTTATTTATGCAGTTGGAAAGAAGCCTTTGTAAATAAAAGGAGAAACTGCAGCCTCTGTCCAGAGTGTGGGCTCTGTGTGTTGTCTTGTGGGCCAGCTTCTTGCTGAGAAAAGGCAGCACGTACCAGAGTAATTGGTATGGAGGAGACGGCTGCTGCCTGGCACAGAAGCTGGACGCAGGTGCAGAGCCTGCAAGTGGTGCTTGCCCTAGCTAGCCCCAGGCAAGCCAAAGGCTGCTTCTGTGAGCATTAATGAACTTGATGTTTGATGTTGGAGCGATACGAGCTTCATTGTGCACTGTACCCTCTGCTCCATCATTTGGTGTAGCCACTGTACAGAGCTTTAATTTTGAACATCCTGAGCTATTGTCAGGCTGTTGAACCACTGGCTTGGAAACAACCATTCAAACCTGTCTGTAGCAAATGGGAGAGAAAATGAGTGACTCTTCTATGAGCTCCTAAAAGAAACATCACAAACTCTCTGAACTGAGAAGTTACCAGAACTCATTAATTCCACAAGTTCAGTGCTCAGCCAGGACTGAAAAATCCAGCTCAGGGCTAACAGATGCTCAGTGCTTAATGGGGACAGAAGTGACATTGAAGTCTCCTGTATAAGCAGCTCAAACATTACCTACTTTGTGGTGCACTTTCTTCCCGTGGTGCAGAGACAAAACCTGTGGGTTTTATAGACCCATATGCACCAACTTGCTCAAAAGAGTCTAGATGTCTGGCTAAGCCCACAGGAACAATACCTGTCCTTATCCAAATATTTCCACTTTCTCCTACTTGGATACAGCTTCATGGCATCATGATGAAAAGAATAATCAGTTGCATGCAATAATGTGCAAGCCTATTTTTAAGTGTCATATCTAAAAGAGCAAGCAGGAGTATATACCTTTATGTGGGGATTTGGGAGGTTGAGTTTTCAGCCTTCCTAGTCAGCCTGTTCTTGACAGGACTGAAACTGGTACTTAATCTAGCACTAAAAAGAACTTCTTTTTTTTTTTTAATAATGGGCAAAATGTCATTCATTTTCCAAGTCTTCTGTTCTGCAGAATTTTCCCTGTTGCTCTGGGTGGCTTTCCTTGTACTAGTTGTGTACAGCAGGACCCCTTGTGGGCTTTTTGCAGTATTTCTGCTTGAAAAGAACAGTTCTTTGGTAGTGCACCAGTGTCTGCTTTTTCACTCAGCTACTCTCTATCTCCCGTTGGTCATGCTAAGCAGGTTTTTCCCACATAAAAGAAGAGGCTAGTCCCTAGAGATGCATTCTCTCACAACTGCATCTGTCCTGCTGCTGTCAGTCAGATCCACATAGCCTGCTTCTACCAAGCATCTGTATCCTAACCTGTGCTTTATGGTCATGGGGTTCTGTGTTACCAGCTGTTTTTTTAGCTTGAGAACATGGCTGATAAGGATTTTCAAAGGAACTAGTCTATTTACAATCTTCGTGGGTTTAAGTGTCTGTTAAGCTGACACTTCACATTCAAAATTGATGAAGCTCAGTGAGTTTAGAAGCTTATGTAGTGCCAGAAAGTATATCATTTGATACCAACAGACACTTTGCTATTATTCCACTGTGCTGCATTAAGCTATTCTGGAAATCGTTTTCTCTTTCTCCTTTATTAGAAAATTTTAGCTGTTGTTCAGGCACTGGAAGCTGCTATAAGATCTCCCCAGAGCCTTCTCTTCTCCAGGCTGAACAAACCCAACTCTCTCAGCCTTTCCTCATAGGAGAGGTGCTCCAGCTTCTGATCATCTTCACAGCCCTCCTCTGGACTCACTCCAACAGGTCTGCATCCTTATGCTGGGGGGCCCAGAGCTGCACACAGTACTGCAGGCAGGGTCTCATTAGAGCAGAGTAGATGTGGAGAATCACCTCCCTCAACCTGCTGGTCACACTCCTTTTGGTGCAGCCCAGGACAAGGTTGGCTTTCTGGGCTAGGAGCACACACAGCTGGGTCATGTTGAGCTTCCTGTTAACCACCACCCCCAAGTCCTTCTCCTCAGGGCTACTCTCCATCCAGTCTCTGCCCAGCCTGTATTTGTGCTTGGGATTGCCCTGACCCAGGTTCAGGACCTTGCACTCGGCCTTGTTAAACTTCATGAGGTTTGCACTGGTCCATCTCTCAAGCCTGTCAGGGTGCCTCTGGATCCCATCTCTTCCCTCCAGCATGTTGACCACATCACACAGCTTGGTGTCATCGGCAAACTTGTTGAGGGCACACTCAGTCCCACTGTCTGTGTCACTGACAAAGATGTCAAACAGCTCCGGTCCCAATACTAACCCATGAGGAACACCACTTGTCACTGATCTCCCCTGTCTCCACTTGAGCATCAAGCTGTTGACCACAACTCTTTGAGTGTGGCCATCCAGCCAGTTCCTTATCCACCAAGTGGTTCATCAGTAAAATCCATGCCTCTCCAGTTTAGAGACAAGGATGTTGTGCTGGACAGTGTCAAATACCTTGCAGAAGATGACATCAGTCACTCTTCCCTTACCTGCCAATGCTGCCACCCTACCACAGAAGGCCATGAAATTTGTCAGGCATGATTTACCCTTAGTGAAGCCATGTTGGCTGTCACCAACCACCCTCTCATGCACCTTAGCATAGTTTCCAGGAGGATCTGTACTATGATCTTGCTGGGCACTGGGGTGAGAATGACCAGCCTGTAGTTCCCTGGGTCTTCCTTTTTACCCCCCATTTTTAAAAATGGGGGTTATATTTTCCCTTGTCCAGTCAGTGGGAACTTCACTGGACAGCCATGACTTCTCAAGTATGATGGATAATGGCTTGGCCACTTCATCCTCCAGTTCCCTGACAACCTGCAGATGCATCTCATCAGGCCCCATGGAATTGTGCACCTTCAGGTTCCACAGATGATCTCCATCCTCATCTTCTTGTACAGTGAGTGGTTCTTCATTCTCCCAGTCCCTGCTTTTGCCTTCTGTGACTTGGGCAGTGTGGCTGGAGCTCTTGTCGGTGAAGACCAAGGCAAAAAAGTCATTGAGTACCTCGGCCTTCTCCATGTTCCAGATAACTTGGTCTTCCATTTCCTTCTGGAGGAGGCCCACATTTTCCCTTGTCTTCCTTTTACCACTGACATACCTATAAAAGTTTTTCTTTTTGCCCTTAATGTCCTTGGTCAAATTTGGTTCTGTCAGCTCTTTAGCTTTCCTAACCTGATCACTGGCTGCTCTGACTATTTCTCTATATTCTTCCCAACCTGGCCATCCTTGCTTCCACCCTCTGCAGGTCTCCTTTTTATGCTGGAGTTTGCTCAGGAGCTCCTTGTTCACCCTTGTTTATCCTTGTTCAAACACAAAATATATCCAAGAAGAAGAAGTAGGAGACTGCACACAGATGGAGGTGGTCCAAGAGGGTCACATACGCTATCTGGAAATGCTGCCTCCTGCCAACTGCTCCTGGCTGTCAGAAAGAGAAGTAAAATGCAGTTATCTGCAGCACACAGGGTACACTGAAGCCATTCTTGGCAAGATGGAACATCTATGTAGCTGACATTGCTTGCTCTGCAGACCAAGTCCCAAGCTGAAACAGGCTCCTCTGGCTCTAAGTACATCTGCATTTGCAGATGCAACCTGCAGTCTGTTTGGTGAGCAGCCCACTCTTTAAACACCGAGAAGCTGCAGGTCCCTGAGGCTGGAGGTGAGGAGCAGGTGAGCGACAAGTTGGAGGGGGAACAAAAGTGAAAATAGATCCTTGCTGCATAGCAGAGTTTGGTTTTCCTACTGCTAGGCCAAGGTGTAAGAAAAAAAGCCCCTGCAACCCTTGCTCTGCTTCCCTTATTCATCTGCCATCACCCGCTCTACCACCAGATGTCAGCACCGAACAGAACACCGAAAAGTATTCCGGAGAAGAGCAGATGAGAGAAGTAACAGAGACCAAAGCGGTGCGGAGGGGAAGTGCGTGAATCTCCCTTCTCTTAGTTTAACAGCATCACCCCTTGCCCTATCACAACAGGCCTGGCTAAAAAGTCTCTTCCCATCTTTCTTATAGGCACCTTTTAAGAACTGAAGATTGCAGAGCCACTGTCCTAGAGGCCACAGGTTGGAGTTAGACCAAGTGTGCTTGACAGCAGAGGTGTACAAGCAGCTTTTCAGCTGTTGTAAAGCCCATGGTTTGGCAGGGTGTTTGGGTGTAACAATCCTTGATTTGAAAGCAGCTGTTTTGAATCACCATAATCATGTCAGGAGAGAACAACCCTTGTGACACCTGTACTAAGAATCAGTGTTGATTGTGTGTGATCAGTGCGGTGTGCCAGCCTGGGTGAGGACAGACCCTGGGGCATGAGAAGGTGCCTTGCAGGAGGGCTGTGCAGCAGGGCTTGGGTGCCAGTTTCAGAGCATAACGGCTGCAGGATCTCTGCTGCAGCTCAGCCGACAGTCACGCCAGGACGTCTGCAAAGGGCAGGGAAAGGCAAGCAGTCAAACGCTTGCCAGCACGGCCCGAGCTGAGCCCTGCGTTTGCCCCTCTGTGAGGCGGAATGGGCTGAGAGGAGCCTGGCTTGTCCCTGCAGCTCCTGACCCTGCCGGCCTGACACAGGG